>NW_012114566.1:2020141-2026733 GCF_000951035.1 Colobus angolensis palliatus
CATGATTCTATACCTAGAAAACCCCACAGTCTCTGCCAAAAAGCTCTTTTAGCTAATAACTTCACTAAAGTTTTAGGATACAAAATCAAGGTACAAAATTACTAGCATTCCTATACACCAAAAACAACCAAACTGAAAACCAAATCAGAAAGGCAATCCCATTCATAATTCACACGCACACACACACACACACACACACACACACACACACACACCCCTAGTAATACAGCTAACTGGGGAGGTGAAAGAGCTCTACAATGAGAACTACAAAACACAGCTCAAAGAAATAAGACACAAACAAATGGAAAAAATTTCCATACTTATGGATAGGAAGAATCAGAAGCAATTACAGATTCTATTCCTATGAAACTACCAACAGCATTCTTCACAGAACTAGAAAAAATTATTTTAAAATTTATATGGATCCAAAAACAAGCCTGAATAGCAAGGCAATCCTAAGCAAAAAGAACAAAGCTGGAGGTATGACAATAACTGACTTTAAACTATACTACATGGATACAGTGACCAAAACAGCATGGTACTAGTACAAAACAGACACATAGACCAATGGAACAGAATAGACAGCCCAGAAATAAGACTACACATCTACAACTGTCTGATATTTGACAAAGCTGACAAAAACAAACAATGGGTAAAAGATTCCCTATTCAATCAATGGTGTTGGAAAAATTGGCTACCCATATGCAGAACAGTGAAACTGGACCCCTTCATTATGTCATATACAAAAATCAACACAATATGAATTAAAGACATAAATTTAAAACCCAAATCTATAAAAACCCTGGAAAACAACCTAGGCAATATCATCCTGGACATAGGAATAGACAAAGATTTCATGACAAAGACACCAAAAACAATTGCAACAAAAGCAAACATTGACAATTGGGATCTAATTAAACTAAAGAACTTTTGCACAGCAAAAGAAACTATCAACAGAGTACACAAATAACCTACAGAATTGGAGAAAATATTTGCAAACCATGCATCTGACAAAGGTCTAATGTCCAGCATCTATCAGGAATTTAAACAAATTTACAAGAGAAAAACAACTCCTAAAAAAGTGGGCAAAGGACATGAACAGACACTTCTCAAAAGAAGAAATCCATGTGGCCAAAAATCATAGGAAGGAAAGCTCAATATCACTGATCGTTAGAGAAATGCTAATCAAACCCACAATGAGATACCTATCTCACACCAGTCAGAGTGGCTATAATTTAAAAAGTCCAAAAACTACAGATGCTGGCAAGGTTGCAGAGAAAAGGGAACCCTTATATATACACTGTTGCTGGGAGTGTAAATTATTTCAACCATTATGGAAGACAGTATGGTGATTCCTCAAAGTGCTGAAAGCAGAACTACCATTCGACCCAACAAACCCATTACTGGGTATATACCCAGAGGAACATAAAGCATTCTACCATAAAGAAACATGCATGTGAATGTTCACTGTAGCACTGTTCACAATACGGAATTGACCAAAATGCCTATCAATGGAAGGACATGGAATCAACCTAAATGACCATCAATGCCAGACTGGATAAAGAAAATGTGGTATATACAAAACATGTGTATTATACAGCCATAAAAGAACAAGATTGTGTCTTTTATGGGAACATGGATGGAGCCGGAGGCTATCATCCTTAGCAAACTAATGGAGGAACAGAAAACCAAATATCACATGTTCTCACATAAAGTGGAAACCAAGTGATAAGAACTTATGAACACAAAGAACAAAGCAACAGACACTGGGGTCTACTTGGGGTGGAGGCGGGGGGTAGAAGGAAGGAGAGGAGCAAAAAAGATAACTAATGGGTACTGATACCTGGGTGATATAATAATATGTACAACAAAACGCCATGGCATGTGTTTATCTATGTAACAAACCTCCACATGTACCCTCAAACCTAAAATTAAAAGTTAAAAAAAAAGAAAATACAATAGTTTTCCAAAAGCTTGTGTCATTTTCCACTCTCACTAGCAAACACTCTATGAGACATTCTGAAAGATATGTATTGATATTTCCATAATGACTGATTTAACTAAACATCTTTTCACATACTTATATCTGTATCTTCTTTAGTAAGGTGCACCAATTCATTGCAGACCTTTTGTGGGTTGTTTGCTTCCCTATTGGGTTTGAAGACATTTTTATATACTCTTGATATAAGTACTTCATCAAAAATATTATTTACAAATGCTTATTTTTTCCATCCTATGTCTTTCCATTTAATTATCTTAGCAGAAACTTTTGAAGATTAAAAACTATTACTTTTGATAAAGTCTCATTTACATGTTTTTTTCTTTTATGGGTCATGGTTTTGGTGTCATATCTAAAAAATCTTGGGTTCTGTAAATAAAGAGCTTAAAAGTCACCATTCCATCCTAATAGTAAGCAAAAAGCTGAACAAAATGAAAAGTAAAAAAATAAAATAAAAATCTTAGATCCATAAGAGAAGTCAGATCACAGAGCAAACCACTGTCCCTAAAATTGGAGAAACTGACAGGGGGATATAGGGAATCACAACATATCAGAGCAAAAACTTCCATGGGAACCAGTGTCAAGGTAATAAAACCTAAACTGTATTTGACATTGCTGGAGGTTAAGTGTGGACAAGTATGAGAATTAAAAACTCCAGAGAGACCTAGTCATAGTGGGGACCCCACACTTTCATGAGTTTCCCCTCCAGGAGTTTACCCAGGTTCTCACAGTAAATATTGGAAAAAAATCCCTACAGACAGAAATGAAGAATATGTTATTGGAAACTGGAGAAAAGGCAATCCTTGTTATAAACTGACGAAAACCTTGGCTGAATTGTGTTTTGTGGAAGGCAAAAGTTATGAGCAATGAATTGGCTATTTGGCTGAAGAAATTTCTAAGCAAAGTGTTTAAAGTGTGTCCTGGGCCCTTTTCAATTCTTACAATAAAATGTCAGAAAAGATAAATGATTAAAGACCAAACTTTTAATCAAAAAGGAAGCAGGACTTAAACATTTGGAAATTCTCAGCCTACTCATGTTGCAAGGAATGATAAAATATGTTTAGGAGAGAATAAAGGTAGAGACAAATGATTTTCATAAGATTTGTCTAGATTTGCTATCTGAAGAGAAGCCAGGGGCTACTCATCTAGACAATAGAGGAATAAGCCTGAGGGCATTTTGTAAATTACTGGAGTTACCACCTCCCATCATAGGCCCAGAGTACAAGGAACTGGAGGTCCAAGCGATTTCATGGCTGTGCTCCATGAATTTTAGCACAGTGCTCCTTGGCTACCCTAGGTGTGGCTCCAGTGGATTCAGGTGCAGTGTGAACTGAGTTGGCTACCTCTCCAGAGTGTACAAATACTCAACGTTGACAGTGTCCACTGTGTGCCATCTCATCTTCCTCAGAGCACAGACTGCATGAACTGTTGGGATGTGGCTATCTCCATCTAGGTCTTGTAGGACAAGGTCCTACAAGCCCTATCCTGTATTTCCAGAAAGCAGGGCATTGAGTAAAAGATTATTTTTGATCCTCAATATTTAATTTCGTTTGCCCTGTTTGGTTTCAGACTTGCTTGGGACTTGTTACCTCTGTCATCTTTCCTAATGATCCCTTTTGGAATCAGAATGTATATTCTAAGCCTGTACCAACACTGTATTTTGGAAAAACATAACCTGTTTATTTTATAAGCTCACAACTAGAGAATTTCACCCGTATCTAGATAATATTTTCACGTAACTTTGGACTTCAGACTTGAGTTGATGTGGGAACATGTTAAGACTTCTGAGGCTATTGGGATGGAATAAATGTATTTTACAAGCAAGAAGGACATAAATTTTGTGGAGATGGGGTGGAATGGTATGATCTGAATGTTTGTGTCCCCACCAGATTTTATATGTTGAACATCTAATCATCAATGTGATGGTATTCAAAGGTGGGGTTTCTGAACAGTGATTAGATTATGAGAGTAGTGCTTTCATTAATGGAACCAGAACTCTTATAAAAGAAACACCAGAAAGCTGTCTTTCCCCATTCAATACACATAGTGTATTGAACACAGGGCGAAGCTATCTATGAAAAGCTATCTATGTCCCTCGTTAGACACCAAAACTTTTGGCAACTTTATCTTAGACTTTCCATTCTCTACACCTATTGAAAATAAGTTTCTTTTGTTTATAGGCTACCCAGGTTATATAATTTTGTTATAGCAGCCTGAACTTACTAAAACTCTTCCAAAACAGAAAGCACCAGGTCCGGATAAGAATTCACTGGTGAATTCTACCATACATTCAAGGAAGAAATTGTATCAGTTTAAAAAAAGGATCTCTTTAAGAAGACAGAAGCAAAGAGAATACCTCTTAACTCATTCTGTAAGTCCAGCATCATGCTAATATTAAAACCAGACAAATGCATTAAAATAATTAAAAATATTTTAATTACTTTCACAAGCATTGTTGCAAAAATCCTTAACAAAATAGTAGCAAACAAAGTCCAACATTGTATGAAAACAATTGTATACCAAAACCAAGAGGGAATTTTCTCAGGAATGCACAGCTAATTCAACTTTTAAAAATCAATTAATATAATTCATCACATAATCAGGCTGAAGAAGAAAGTCACATGATTATAATCAATAGATAAAGAAAAAGCATTTCACAAAGTCCAATACCCATTTATGATTTAAAAGAAACTCCCTGCAAAGTAGAATACCAGGAAACTTCACCAACTTGATCTAAAATATTTATTTAAAAAACTATAGCTAACATCATTCTAAAGTGTGAGAAAATAGTTGTTTTTCTTATTGAGACTGAGGACAAGGCAAAGATTCCAGTATGGTCAAGATGCCATTTCTTTCCAGGTGGATCTTCAGATTCAATGCAGTCTCAATCAAACTGCCTGACAGTTATTTTTTTTTAGCTATTAGCAAATTAATTCTAGAGTTCATATAAAGAGGCACAAGATCCAGAATAGCCAAAACAATATTGAAGAAGAACAACAAATCTGAAGAACTGACACTACTCAAGTTTAAGATTTACTATAAAACTATAATAAAAGAAACAGTGTGATATTGGCAGAAAAAAAATCTACAAATAGAATAGAGAGCTCAGAAACAGACCCACATAAATATAATCAACTGATCTTTTAAAAAGGAGCAAAGAAAATACAATGGATAAAAAATTGTCTCTTTAATAAGTGGTATGAGAATAACTGGACATTCACTTGAAAAAAATAAATTTAGACATGGAACTTAGGCTCTTCACAAAAGTTAACTAAAAATGGATCATAAACCTAAATGTAAAATGCAACACTATAAAACTCCTACAAAACAACAGAAGAGAAGCTATTGATGACCTTGGGTTTGGCAATGAGATTTCAGTTATGAAATTAAAGGCACAAACCCTGAAGAAAGTCAAACTGTCTCTCTTTGCACACTCTATATCTAGAAAACCCCATAGACTCTACCAAAAGACTGCTAGAACTGCAAAACAACTTCAGTAAAGTTTCAGGAAACAAAGTCAATGTACAAAAATCAGTAGCATTTCTATATATCAGAAACATCCAAGCTGATAGCCAAATCAAAAATACAATCCCATTTACAATAGCCAAAAAAAGAATAAAATACCTTTAAATACAGCTCACCAAGGCAGTAAGACCTCTACAATAAGAATTACAAAACACTGCTGAAAGAAATAAGAGATGACAATAACAAATGGAAGAACATTTCATGCTCATGGATAGAAGAATCAATATTGTTAAAATGGTCATACTGATTAGGAGGGGCGGAGCAAGATGGCTGAATAGGAACAGCTCCAGTCTCCAGCTCCCAGCGCGAGCCACACAGAAGACAGGTGATTTCTGCATTTTCAACTGAGGTACTGGGTTTATCTCATTAGGGAGTGCTGGACAATCGGTGCTGGTCAGCTGTTGCAGCCTGACCAGCGAGAGCTGAAGCAGGGCAAGGCATCGCCTCACCTGGGAAGCCCAAGGGGGAAGGGAATCCCTTTTCCTAGCCAGGGGAACTGAGACACACAACACCTGGAAAATCGGGTAACTCACACCCCAATACTGCGCTTTAAGCAAACGGGCACACCAGGAGATTACATCCCACACTTGGCCGGGAGGGTCCCACGCCCACGGAGCCTTCCTCATTGCTAGCACAGCAGTCTGCGATCTAATTGCAAGGCAGCAGTGAGGCTGGGGGAGGGGCGCCCGCCATTGCTGAGGCTTAAGTAGGTAAACAAAGCCCTGGGAAGATCGAACTGGGTGGAGCTCACAGCAGCTCAAGGAGGCCTGCCAGTCTCTGTAGACTCCACCTCTGGGGACAGTGAACAGCTAAACAACAACACCAACAACAATAAAAAAAAAAAAAGCAGCAGAAACCTCTGCAGACCCGAACAACTCTGTCTGACAGCTTTGAAGAGAGCAGTGGATCTCCCAACATGGAGGTTGAGATCTGAGAATGGACACACTGCCTGCTCAAGTGGGTCCCTGACCCCTGAGTAGCCTAACTGGGAGACATCCTCCACTAGGGGCAGACCGACACCCCACACCTCCCACGGTGGAGTACACCCCTGAGAGGAAGCTTCCAAAG
>NW_012114566.1:2029790-2033087 GCF_000951035.1 Colobus angolensis palliatus
GTTATACCTGATGTAAATGACGAGTTGATGGATGCTGACGAGTTGATGGGTGCAGCACAGCAACATGGCACAAGTATACATATGTAACAAACCTGCACATTATGCACATGTACCCTCGAACTTAAAGTATTAAAAAAAAAAAAAAGGTCATACTGACCAAAGCAATTTACAGATTCAATGCTATTCCAATCAAATTAGCAGCATTTTTTTCACAGAATTGGGAAAAGCTATTCTAAAATTCATATAGAACCAAAAAAGAACCAGAATAACCAAAGCAATCCTGAGCAAAATGAACAAAGCCAGAGGCATCACACTACCTGACTTCAAACTATACTACTGGGATACAGCAACCAAAACAGTATAAATCTGGTACAAAAACAGACACAGAGATCAATGAAACAGGATAGAGAAGCCAGAAATAAATCTGTACATCTACAACCACCTGATCTTTGACAAAGTCAACAATAATAAACAATAGGGAAAGGACTCCCTTTTCAAAACCCGGTGCTGGGATAATTGACTAGCCATATACAGAAGAATGAAACTGGACCCCTTCCATTCACCAAAAAAACAAAAAAAAACAAAAAAAACTCAATATGGATTAAAGACTTAAATAAAAGACCAAGAACAGATGGTGGCAAGGTTACAGAGGAAAAGGAACGCGTACACTGCTGGTGGAAATTTGAATTAGCATAGCCACTGTGGAAAGCAGTTTAAAGGTTTCTCAAAGAACTTAAAAAATTACCATTTTATACTGCAATGTTACTGCTGCATATATACCCAAAGAAAAATAAGTTGTTCTACCAAAAAGACACATGCACTAATATGTTCATTGCAGCACTATTCACAATAGCAAAAACAGATTCAACTAAAGTACCCATCAATGATGGACTGAATAAAGAAAATGTAAAATACACACACACACACACACACACACACACAGCAGCCATAAAAAATGCAAAGTTATTTTCTTTGCAGAAATATGAATGCAGCTGGAGCTATTATCCTAAGCAAACTAATGCAGGTATGGAAAACCAAATACCACATTCTCACTCACAAGTGGGAGCTAAACATTGAGCACACATGGACACAAAGATGGAAGCAATATACACTGGGGACTGCTTGAGAAGCCAGAATGTGAGGGGGCTGTGGGTTGGAAGGCTACCTACAGGGTACTATGCTCACTAGCTGTGTGATGAGATCACTTGTACACCAATCCCCAGCAACATAAAATTTACCCTTGTAACAAATCTGCATGTGTTCCTCTGGATCCTAAAAGTAGAAGAAAAAAATTAAGAAAAAAAGAAATAATTGATAAGTTGGATTTAACTAATAGTTAATTTTATCTCCCAGGCATGAAACACTCTCAAGTGAATGAACAGACAAGCCCCATATTGGGGGAAAGTATTTGAAAAAGACATAGTTGACCAAGGACTATTATCCAAAATATACAAAGAGCGCTTAAACTTCAACAATAAGAAAATAACAACAAAAAAAAACCTTAAAAATAGGCCAAAGACTTAACAGACCTTACCGAACAAAATATGTAGATGGAAAATAAGCATATGAAAACATGCTCCACATCAAATATCATAAGGGAAATGTAAAGTAAAACAATGATATACCACTACATACATATTAGAATGGCCAAATTCAAAACACTGACAACACCAAATGCTGAAGAGGATGTGAAGTGACAGGAACTCTAATTCATTACTGGAAAATGGTACAGTCGCTTTGAAAGGTGGTTTGATGTTTTGTTCCGTTTTTAAATATAACTAAGAATACTTTTATAATATGATTCAGCAGTCATGCTTCCAAAGGAGTTGGAATTTACCCAAAGGAATAAAAATCTTATGTGCTCAGGTGTTTACATCATCATTAATCATAACTGCCAAAACTTGGAAGGAACCACAATGTCCCTGTTTAGTTCAATGGATAAAAAATCTGTGATACATCCAGAAAATGGAACATTATTCTACAATAAAGGAAATGGGTTATCAGACCATGGAAAGACATGGCAATTACTTAAATGCCTTCTACTAGGTGAAATAAGGTGACCTAAAAAGACTACATACTGTAGTATTCCAACTATATGACATTGTTGAAAAGATAAATGTATAGAGACAGTAAAATAATCAGTGGTTGCCAAGGCATACAGAGGAGGGAGGGATGAATAGGCAGAGTACGGAGGATTATTAGGACTGTGAAACTACCACAATAATACCATAACTATGGATTTGTATCGTTATACATTTGTCCAAACTCATGGAACATACAACAGCAAGAGTGATCCTTCATGTAAACTATGGACTTTGTGTGATAATGATGTGTCAATGTAGGTTTATCAATTGTAACTAATGTATCACTTTGGTGGGGGATGGACACAATGGGGGAGGCTATGAATGTGTACGGGCAGGAAGTATATAAGAAATCTCTGTTCTTTCCTCTCAGTTTTGCTGTGAACCTAAAACTACTCTACACAACAACAAAAACCTTTTTAAAAAAGACATAGAACATCTCATCACACTATACATATTTTTGCACTCCTTTTCAATACATGCCACCACTGCTACCCTCATCTTTGCTTGCCTAGAGATAATCTCTATTCTGATTTCTCTAAACTTTAATTAGTTTATGTTGTTGTTGAACTTTATATAAATGAAATAATATACTGCAAAAAGAAGATGCTTGCCTAATCCATAGTTACAAAAATGTTCTCATATGATACTTTTCAGAAGTTTTACTTTAGTTTTAAAATTTAGATCTTTGTTTTGAGTTAATTTTTGTATTGTGCAAGTTATGAAATTTATGAAACATGTTTTATTATTGCTGTATGTGAATATCTAATTGTTTTAGTATTTGTTTAAAAGTTTATCCTTTCTTTACTGAATTTATTTAGCATTTTTCTTGAATGCTAAACAATTAATTGACTATTTATGTATGAGCCTGTTTCTTGTCATATAATTTTGTTCTATTGACCTATTTTTGTATCTCTTAATGTAGCAGTATATTACCACAGTTTCATAATAGCAGGTCTTGAAATAAGATAGGATAAGTTCTCTAATTTGTTTCTTCTTTTTCCAGTATATTTTGACTATTGACATCTTAACAATATTACAGTTTTTGATCCAGGAACCTGGCATAACTCACCAATAATTTTAGTATTCTTTAATTTCTCTTAGTAATATTTTTGTATGTTAGTGATTGCTTTAGTGTTTATAGTATTATAATATATTTATTTCAACAAAATCTATTTTCAGTTGATATTATACTATGTCACATATAGTACAAGAA
>NW_012114566.1:2033957-2035058 GCF_000951035.1 Colobus angolensis palliatus
TAGCCAGGATGGTCTCGATCTCCTGACCTCGTGATCCGCCCGCCTCGGCCTCCCAAAGTGCTGGGATTACAGGCGTGAGCCACCGCGCCCGGCCTAAACTGTGTAAGTATTCTTAATTAAAATCTTAACTCTTTTTAATTCAAGCCAATGATTGCATATATTTTCCCCCAAAGTCTTAACCAAAGCAGAAAAAATAAAAAAAAAACAAAACAAAAATAAAAGCTATTTCACTTTGCTGTCTTGTTTGTTTTACTGTCACGTGTGTGTGTGTGTGTGCGTGTGTATGTATGTATGTATGTATGTATGTATTTCTAGCCTATGTTTGTACTGGACATGTAATAGCTTAAAGATGTTGGATGTATGTGAGGATTCTGTTGCTCCACCACGACCTTTTTCTCCTTTCTCCAGGTGATGATTAATACAGTTTTGGATTTCTGGTTTCACTATACATCTATAGAACAGATGTGGCTTCAGTTCTTGCTTATCACTTTAGTGTCAGCTTTCTTTTTGTTTTGGACCTCTTTGGATTTTCCTTTAGCCTCTTGTGAACTCTCCTATGCATTTAAAGATATAGTTGTCAAAATTTATTCAGCATTCCTAGGTGTTTAATACTGCATAGTTTTTCAGAACATCAAGGCTGTCATACTGCCAGAACAATTCTAAGTAACAGTTTTAAAGATATAATTTACAATTATTCACTTCAATATAATGTTATTATTTTTACCATGAGTCCAAACAACAAAAATTGTCTAGAACTTATCCTGGTTATAAACTCTTCTTCACAAAGCATTAGTGAAACTGATGTATCTTAATTTAGGGGTTACCAAATAATTATTTTTATTGATATTCTTTTCCATCAATTGAATTAAGCACTTCTTCTGACATTAGTATCCTATCTTGTATCAGTGAATGTTTGGTTGTTTTTCTAACATTCAAAGAGTTACCATATTTTCTGTGAATATTCTCAATGTTCTGATTATGTGATAGTCAGGATAGGCTAAATATTTGCTACATTAAGAACATGCTTATGGCCGGGCGCGGTGGCTCAAGCCTGTAATCCCAGCACTTTGGGAGGCCGAGACGGGCGGATCACGAGGTCAG
>NW_012114566.1:2040748-2102692 GCF_000951035.1 Colobus angolensis palliatus
TGTGCTTCCCAGGTGAGGCGATGCCTCGCCCTGCTTCAGCTCTCGCTGGTCAGGCTGCAACAGCTGACCAGCATCGATTGTCCAGCACTCCCGAGTGAGATGACCCCAGTACCTCAGTTGAAAATGCAGAAATCACCTGTCTCCTGTGTCGCTCGCGCTGGGAGTTGGAGACTGGAGCTGTTCCTACTCGGCCATCTTGCTCCGCCCCCGACAATACATTTTCAACAGAAGTCAAATTTGGTAATATTAATTTTGAAGTATTCACTGGACATGACACGGTTTAACATTGTAATCATTTACCTTAACACCCCTTGTACTAATTTATATTTCATTAGCAATCTTGTCTTTATATTTTGATTTTCCAAGTAATATCTTGCAAAGTAAATAATTTGGCCAATAAAACTATAAATATTGTCTACCTAGCAGCTGTATTTCTTTTTGTAAGTTATTAAATTTGCATTCAATTTTGCATCAGTTTTATGAACTTGGTTAGTATGAGACAATGTGAAAAAGACTGAGAAAATAAGAATTAATCCTGAAACACTGAGCGAACATACTCTGGATGCTATATACATCACCAACTTGTCAGCCACTCCCCTAGATGACCCCTGTGCCTTAGTTATATAAGCAGTTATTCATTTCCACTATTATTTGTTGAATCATGCGGCCATCCATCCCTTCCTCCATCCATGCATTCTGACACTGAACCAACATTTATTAAGCACAACAATGAAAAAAATGTTTGGTCACAAAAGAGAGTGTAATCAGGTATTTTTGGTTTATCTGTAATATAAAATTAAAAACTAAATATTTGTTACTCTTTTAATATCATCACTTCTTTCACTTTCTCTGAAATTATATCTATGGCTGTGAGAGAGTAAGATTTGATCTTGGGCATATTTCTTAAATGGGAAAATAGAGTAAAAGTAGAAATTAAATGGATAAAAGTAAACAAAATCAAAAAGTCACATCGCAATAGCAATCATTTCTGATAGTCTTTTTTTAATTTCAAAAATACATGTTGAACATCAGCCATGTCCAAGGCATACTTTTAATTTCTGTACTTTCAAAAATTATGTATCAGTGTTTTTGAACTTGGCACTTTCTTTTTTCTACAGCATGTTCTAGGTCATTATTTATTACACACTGAATTTTTATGTTAAATTTTAAATGACTTGCAATAACCACTATTACAAATCTAAAAATTTCTCATTTTAAATTTATTTTTATTATATAAATTTAAGGTTTACAAGATGTATTGATGTACATATATTTTAAAATGATTACTATAGTCAAGCAAATTAACATATCTGTCACCTTTCATTACCTTCTATTCTGTGATGAGAGCACCTGAAATTTACAGTTGTAGGAAATTTCAACATATAATGCAATATTATTAGCTATATTCCTCATGCTGCACATCAGATCTCTAGATGTATTCATCCTACATGGCTGCAAGTTTGTACTCTTTGTCTGACTTCCTGTTTCTGCTTTCTCCCCTTCCCTGATAGACACTATTCAATTCTGTTTCTATGTATGCAACTTGTAAAGATTCCATATATAAGTTAAATCATGTGGTATTTTCTTTTGGGGCCTGGCTCATTTCATTTAGTATATTATAGCACATTTACCAACAAATGGCCCCTCTATATTTAGCAATTGAGTATTAATATTTAAAACACATATATATTATGTAGACATACATAGTTTACAATTTTTTCAACTGTCTCATTAAAATATTTGATTGTCTTTGTAAATACTGGCCATGTGTTAAGAATTTTTGATATTTTTTACACTTTAAAACTACGGAAGAAATATTTGATGTCTTCCTATTATAGTGCAGAAATATCCCTACGAGTGTTACAATTTTTACTCTAATGATTGACACTGTACAATCAAACAGTAATTGACTGTTTTAAAATGTTTTACTAAACTGATCAATACAAGTCCTAAGTATATTCTCAAACTAGATTATTAAAGTAAATGGAACTAAATTAGCACATATAACAAAGGATCATTCAAAATCACAAAGATCAAAGATTTTAATTTTATCCATACATACTGAGCATTTCCTGCCTATAAGGCATAGTGCTAAGTAATGCAAGGAAGAACATAATATAAGTTTTGTTTTATGTTGAATTGAATATGATAGCTCATAAATGTAAATGATGGAAAAGAGGTATGTGGCAAAAGGATAGTACAGACAAGGAAGGGATTAACTGTTTGGTACAACATAATCTTTAGGGAAGCAGTCTTGCTTGAATGGGCCTTTTGATTACAGACAGAAATTAACCGGATTAATGGGGGTGGTGAAAAAGAGTATTGGCAATAGAGTGAAATAGAATTGCATATCCAAAATACTGCACATAGTTTGTTATTCTGTAATTTAAAATGGAGATTTATAGCAAGAGGTGGGAGATAAGTATAAAATATAAAGATATGATTCTGTAGGGTCGTGAGACCCATGATAATACCTTTGTTATATGGACAGTGGCAAGCTACTGAAAGATTGTTAAAACCAGAAACTATGATAAAAGCTGCTACTCACAAAAATGATTGCTTCTCGCTTTAGGAAATATGTAATTTATATTTTCCTAATAAAAAAAAATTGAATTGTTCCAAAGTCATACAAATTTTATTTTTGGATGAGGCCTAAGGAGTGTTCAAGATCAATCTCCACTTTGTGCAGATATAGAAATTAAGATTCTTAGAAACATCATGAGAATTTGAAGCCCTTATCATCAGCCAGGTGCAGAGCTGGACTGGAACACAAGTCTCTTAATTAATTTTTCAGAGTTATTTGAAGATTCCAAATCACTGTGACTTTGGGAGATTGTTGCAAAATGTCATCACTTGGCACTGTGTGGTCCCAATTATCATTCTCCTACAATAGCTTTTATCTTTAGCTTTCGAATGCTGATTTTTAGGGTTCCTTGTCTTTCAGACTAATGTTTGGCATATGCTTGGTTAATAGGAGTAGTATTTGGTTTTTATGTGACTTCTTTTCATCTGAATCTGATTGAAAACGAAGTGAATTCTGTTGACTATCTATGCCTCAAAAAGTTCAAATACAGAATAGCTGTGTATTGGCACAGTCCCAGGACTGAAACAGAAGGAGATGCCAAAGGTCTGATGACAGAGTCAAGGTTTTTGGCTTATCTGTGAAGGAAAATTAACACATGGGCTTTAAATGAAAAATACCCCATCTTCATGCAAAATGCAGCAACATTAATTACTAGGATAAAGTCTATTCATATCTTATTTCAGAAGAAGGAGGGTTATTTTTCATTCTGGATGCACTGATTGTTATTCAATAACCTTGCTGAGTTTTGCCCTTACCTACATTTATCAACTATGAGAGTTACTCAGAAAATAAGTTTATAAGGTTAATTACCGGCACATTATGCAGAATGCAGAAAATTTGATGGTGGTTGAATATTATGCTGGCATAGGAGGGAACGTTTCAAAGAGCTCAGCTCTGATTGTTTGTGATATGGTGTTTCCTTAATTAAGAATGGCTGTTTGTATACATATGCACTCTCCACCCAAGGTACGTGCCAAGGTTTAATTTTTTTAACTCAACATTTCGTTCAGTTGCAAAAAGTCAAGATAAATTTATTGAGTTGATGAAAAAATGCTAATACTTAATACTTTTAAATTTCTGTTTAAGAAAGGAGCTTTTCCACCAATCTAAGTGAACTTGAGTTTTAAAAGAAAATGTACTTATGTGTGTTTCTGAGTGTGTGTGTGTTTGTGATTATATGATAATCATAGACTGCTCAGTTTTCCTCACAAAGCTGTTGGTATATCATTAAATTAGTCAACTAAGGCTTTCCGTTTTTACACTGACATTTAAATGGAATTTATGTTTTAAACATTTGCTTGATTAAGAGATGAGCGTCAGCCTGCTTCTTGAGATTCATGAACTAATAACTTTCAGCATATTTTGGATAAAACAAAATGGAAAAGTAAAAGGCTCTGAACAGAAGCATATGTACACCTAGCAGCCTGTTGTATTTATACAATTAACATTTTGTGCACACCATTACCCTCCATTAGTTAAGCTTAACATATTTAATCAGTCTGTGGGATTACTGAGCAACAGTCAGCCTTTTAATTTTTCTTTTTTTGAAATGGAAAGTTTTAAACAGAGAAAAGAGGATTTCTTTTTTTCTTTTCTTTTCTTTTTTTTTTTTTTGAGACAGAGTCTCGCTCTGTCACCCAGGCTGGAGTGCAGTGGTGTAAGCTCTGCTCGCTACAACCTCTGCCTCCCAGGTTCAAGTGATTTTCATGCCTCAGCCTCCCAAGTAGCTAGGATTACAGCTGTGCCCCACCATTTCCAGCTATTTTTTTGTATTTTGAGTAGAGATGGGGTTTTGCCATGTTGGCCAGCCTTAATTGATCCGGCAGCCTCAGTCTCCCACAGTGCTGGGATTACAGGCCTCAGCCACCATGTATGACCAAGAAGAGGATGTCTTTTTGTCATTTTTATAGTCCCAGGAAAATTGGGAGAATTCCTAGGTAGCTATGGCTCACAACACCTTGTAAAGTATGATGTACCAGAAATTATCTTTCTGTCTGAGAAAGATTATTTTTTCTCATTTATATTGTAGGTTATTTTTAGGTGCCATTCTGTCCACCTAAAATCATCTTTCCCTAGGTCTTGAATAGCTGACTCCTGGTTGTCACTCAGGTCGCAGTTCAAATGGCCTCTCCTCAGAGAGGTTCTCATGATAATCTAATCCACAGGATCCCATTCCTTAACATCAGTCATTGTCTCTCTCTCCACATGTTTTTTCATTATCTCCATTATACTTAGAACTATCAGAAAATATCTATTTGGATTTCTGTTTACTTGGTTAACCTTGTCTGTCTTCTGTTTCTAAAATTAAGGACTTTGGTAGTCCCTGTAGCCACCATATTCCCATTATTTAGAATGGGAGTACTGTAGTTCAAAAGCATTGGCTGAATAGAAGAGAGAACAAAGAACTTCTTATATGTGGTGTTTTCCATAATATACCCAATAAGTAATATAAGTGTATGAAACAGATTAGGTATGATGACATCTGCCTCATGTAAACTCAGCTCTGACTGTTATTGTGATGCATTTGCACTCCCAAATGCCAGATTTTATGTGTAACTCATGACTTTTAATGTTGGAAAAATAAGTGTTTGAACTCTTACTGGCCGAAAAACTATGTCCTTGTGCCATTTAAATCTCTCTGAGCCTCTTGTTTGCAACCACAGCTATAAAATTAAATATGACAGTAGACAGAGGGTTAAAAAATGCCAGGAATTTGGATAGGACATGTCATCCCAAATAATTTATGTATTACATCATATTTCCCTCCATAAAGATAAATTCAGTTCTAAGAGAAACCCAAAAATAATATAGGTTTTAATAAGATAGAGGTTTAATTTTATCTCATAATGAGACATGGTATCTTGACTTTGTAGATTTAGTTGCTTCACCATTCTTACAAATGAGTTTGTCTCATGGTCCTCAGTAACTGCTTCATCTCAAGCTATCCGTCTCTACTGCAATGAGCAGAGTGAAGGAAGGGAATGGCAGAAAAGTGATAAAGAATGTACATTACTCAATTCTTAAGGAACTTCCCTGTAATCTAAGATATATATTCTATATAATTCTAAGATATATACTCTCTACAAATTTATTTATTCAGAAAATATTTACTGAGAGGAATTGGGTATGAATACGTGACACATTCTGTTATTTGTCCTCTAGGATATAGTAATTAGAAGGCATCATTCTGGAAGATGGAGAAACACCAGTGAACAAAACCGTATCTGCCTTCGAGGAATTTATGTGCAGGCAGAAGAAAAAAAATAAAAATGACATGAAAGTAAAATATATTATATGTTATATACAGGTGGATAAATTCAGTGATATATCCTGTCATATATGTGCAGAGGCAAGCCTAGGGTGCACAAGGAATAAACCATTGCAATAATCCAAGTAGGAAGTGTTGAGGGCCTATATTTGCAGGACAACTGAAGAAGTATTTTTGAGGTAGAATCAGCGGGATACAGTAGTCAGCTGAAGAGAACAGATGTCTGAATTTTTCATATCACGATTCTCCTTGTAATATAAACATTTTCCTTTTTTAAAATTACTGCAAGTGGACTCTTTGGAACAACACTTCTTTATTTTAAGTGCTTTTAATGGTTGTAGGAAAAAGATCTTTAGAGCAACAAGATAAAAAAAAGGGCAGATGATCTTTCTAGTCTCATGCTTTGCCATGAATACTGTCCCATCTGGCCCCTGCAGTCTCCATCTCTACTACTGAAAGGATATTCCATAAAGCATTTATGAGTTCCAGCTTTAGCGTACAGGAGTCTGTGACCTACAGATTGGCAAGGCAGACCACTATAGGCGGAATAATCATGTATTTTTAAAAACTGGCATCTTTCAATTGTGTGAAAAAATGATAGTGTGAATTAGACCATATGCCTGTTCTCTGAATGTAATTATTACTGGCTCTAGCTAACATCCCAAGAATCTCAAATACAAACTAAAGAGATCTATGGCTTTGATACATGCTGACAACCTTTTGATGATGTAACAAAGCATCTGCATTGGGAACCAAGAAAAAGCTTTAACTCTTTTGCTTAATATGCTGTAATTTTGTAAATATGTATGGTATGATTTGTAAAAGTAGATATTGTTGGGATATGTTTCTGGTTGATGAGTTGAAAAGTAAAGGGAACAAAAAACAGTTATTCAACTGGTTAAATGACTCTACAATATACCAGGCTATAATTTTGACTGACATTGTCACTCAAATGACCTTGGCTGACAATATCGTATGTTATGTTATTGCTTAGACATATCTTAAAGAAAGCTATCAAGTCTCAAAATAGTAAAAATATCCAGAATGGAAAAAATCCAACAACGTGGAAAGCTGAAGCTCAACTTTGGGATAAGATGTGATATGGTTTGGCCATGTCCCCACCCAAATCTCATCTTGAATTGTAGTTCCCATAATCCCCGCGAGTCATGGGAGGGACCCAATGGGAGGTAATTGAATCATGGGAGCAGTTACCTCCATGCTGTTCTCCTGATAGTTCTCATGAGATCTGATAGTTTTATAAAGGGCTTTTCCTCCTTTTGCTTAGAACTTCTCCTTCCTGCCACCATGTGAAGAAATCTGTGTTTGCTTCCCGTTCTGCCATGATTGCTTCCTGAGGCCTCCCCAGCCATGTGGAACTGTGAGTAAATTAAGCCTCTTTTCTTTATAAATTACTCAGTCTCAGGCAGTTCTTTATAGCAGCATACAAATGGACTAATACAAGATGGCTTTGTATCTTCAAAACAAACTACTTTCATCTGTACAATACTAACAGAAAAGTGTAGAAAACTAAATGAAAATAATCAGCGACACCTGGCTGTTTATAGATGGTATGTTTATTCACCTTTCTTGTGATCCTAAAAATGTTTTTAAGTTTCCTCTGCCTCAGTTTCTTCATTTATTGACTGAATATTACATTTCAAAAAATACTAAAAATGTAACATTACATTTATAGGGTGCTGAGTCTCCAGTGAGAAAAAGTAAATGTTTCAATCCACTTGTTCCTAGTTCTTGCCTTTGTAACAAATAGAGGTTAAAAATATAATTTTTCAGGAAAAGAGGAAAATTCCCGTGCGGTTTATCCACCCCTGATTTTGGCCACATTTGTTTTGATGGGAATTTCTAGGGGAAGGGAAAAACATGTGCTTATGCTACTTTGTATAGGTAGAGATGTTTGATATGTAATAAAGGAGTAGATTGAGGATGACATGTGAAGGATCATGAAAAAGTGTCCTAGCCAGAATACAATTCTCTTAGCTAGGCTTGGTGACTGAAAAACCACTGCTAGAACTAGTCTCATAAGCTGGAGTAAAGAATCATAAAATTAGTCTTAATCAAATGAAAGCAATCACCTTATTTAAGACCTCATTGATGTCCTTTAATTTTGATGTATGTTAACTCATAAGAACTGGAAACCATTTGTCAGAGAACACAGTTTCTTTCTAACTGGCTTAACCTTCCCCATCCTCAATAGCCCTTCTCACAAGAGCTCAGGTTATCTCTGTGGTAGACAAAAGATTGTTGTTGCTTCCTCTTCCTATCTCAAACTATTGCCTTCTCCCTGCCCATTTCCATCTTTTCTTTTTATCACTCTTCATTTCTTAACAACTTTTAATCTAGTTTTTAATCTAGTTTTTAACTGTATAACACTACTGAAACATGCCCATTAATATACCCCTTTCTTTTTAAATCTTGCATCTTTTTTTTGTGCTTCATTCTCCCTATAGCCTCACTAGCATTGAGCAAGTTAAATGTCCTTCTTTACTTGAAATTCATTTCTCTTTTTGCCTTTGTGACCCTGAATACTCTCGTTTTCATTCACTTTATACTCCTTTGGATACTCTTTCTGCCTCTTTAGTGGTTCTGCTTTCTTCTGACCCCTAAATTTAGAATTGCCCGAATCCAATTTTGCTTCTTAACATTTGAAGATTAGGGCTATTACAAGACTGATTCTTTCTAAACTGGCTGCAGCAAAGCTTCATAGAAACTGGTACACTGAATGCGTAAGGCAATCAATCTTGGCAGTGCTGCAATGTGAGTTCAGGGCAAGGTTCTGCCAGCCTGAATAGCTGTAACTAGAGGACTTGTGCCCCACATCTTGATCATGTTGGTCGTGGAGATAAGACTCCCACAACCATAAATACTGGAGTGATAGATCAGCACTCCACTAGCCTTATAACTGTAGTCTCAAGGCTTGGACCTAGTTTCCTGATTGCTCCTGGAGGGGAGACTCTGGTGCTTTCTCAACCAATGAGTGTTTAGATGTTGGATTACATTTGAGTCTAGGTTCTGTGATATCATACCAGTGTTGAATCTCAGTTCCTAATCATGCCATGAAAGATGGGAACCTCCCCAGTCAAGGAGCTTAGAAACCCCCAGGCCAAGGGCCAGGTCCCTCTCTAGAAGTCTAATATATCTTTGTGTGCTGCCACAGACTGCAAAGAACCAGAGTCGTGCATACCTACTGTTACTGCTTTCATTTCTGTGACTTTTCCCCACTAATGGTATTCCAGAAGACTGGTATGTGTGCTTCCTGATAATTCTTCTTAGATTGATCCACAATCCTCTTTTTCTCAAGGTGTTCACCCACTTTCATGACTCTCTTATTTACAGTGAGTTCAGTGGCAGAGAGTACAGTTGATTACATCTTGTGTCACCACTCCCTAGCATGAGGACTGCTAAGGTAATCATTTTGCTCTACCAAACTCTACAAGCAGCCTGCAGGAAATCATGGGCATTTTTGAATAGGATAATAACATAATCAGAGCAGTTTTTTAGATGCATTTTCTCTTTAAAAATAGCTCCTTTTGTTTTCCTTCTATCTTTGTGAAGAATGTAATCATTGACTGTCACCCAAGCCCAATACCTTAGAGTCATTTCTGAATCTTCAGTCTGTCAGATTCTATGTTAGTGACAATGGGATGAGGAGATATAATATTAATTACAAATTTTGATTGCTCCATGTTACCGTTTCTTCTTGGATGTCATGTAAACTCTTGGCAGGAACCAAACTACCAAACAGCTCTGTAATAGTAGCTTTTCACATTTTTGTTGTTATTAAACTATTTCTTTTGTAAATGCCTTGTCTCCTCATCGAAATTAAATGCTCTCTAAGGGCAGTGACCCTATTTTGCAGTACCTACACAGTTTTGTGCATAACTACTGCTGAGGAAATAATGGTTGAATTTGATTAGATGATGATAATGCCAAGGTCAGTCATCCTTCAGTTACATAAAAGAAGAAAAACACGAGGAGGAGAGAAGCATCACAGGGTAATCACGAGTGAAAAGGTGCTAGGAGATGTTGAAAGACTATCATCCATCTCCCAATTTTTATTAGATAAGGTCTAATGAGTTTAAATGCCACCTTTACCAATTATCATAAACATACATCCTTTTCAGCTATACATCAGACAATTGATGCTTTCTAGCCTGATGACAAGGTGCTTTCTAATTAAACCAAGGAAGTCCTCTGCTTTTTCTGTTGAAAACCTTAGAAAATATAAACATAGAAACATTTATTATGTTCCCTGACACACATAAAATTATTCTGAGGTAATTTGTAGACAAAATACGCAGACAAAATAAACAAGCATATGTTTCTCTGAAGGGCAACCGCTTCTACAAATGTCCGACCTTGTTTGCAGGGTTCAGGATAGCATTATGAGATTTCCCAATCTGAAATTAACACCATCCATCTACATACCAGCAAGTGTCTAGAGAGGTGGCACCCAAAGAAGCAGCTTGCAGACTGAGTGGGAATTGAATGTCCAGGCTACCTGGGTCTTAGGAGCAACATTTGTTTTTATGTACTCATCAGGCCAATGCCTATTCCATCAGCAATTTCATTTTGTGAACTTGTTAAGAAATGTTTTGGTATTACACAAAATATTTAACAAAAGAGCTCTGAATTTAGTTGTGGAGATTTTAGCATTATTATGCTTATGCAGAACTATACCATATGTTTAAAAATAAAATTCAGCATGTAGAGATAATGTCACATCATTCTACATCCCTTTTCTTCTTGTCTTAAAGTTCCAGTGCAAGACTTCATCTGTCATTCTCTGTGTGTGTGCATCTTTATGTTTTATGTAGTTTTTGTAGCTCAGCAACAACATCCTCATGCCTTTGATGGCATTTTCTCTACTCCCCTTCTTTAAATTCTTAAGAGAGTTTGTATTATAATAGGCAAACCTAAAAAAGCTAGAATCCCTCAGAAGGGACTCTATTAATTGATCCCCTTTACACTTCTGCAGCATCATCAGCAACCAACCACTCCTCATGTTGAACCTTCTATTCTAGAACTGGAATTGTATGTAGTTCTCTCAAACACTGGGCCTTCACACACCTATGTGCCTTTGCCTTTGCAATTTCCTCTGGCTACATACTTCCTGTACAAATAATAAAATCGTAAATTGTATCTGGCTTGAAAGAGATACTTTGATATATGAAGATTACTAATCTTTATTATGAAAGGAGGAAGGAGAAAGAAAAAATGGTGTAAAGAGTCTTTTTCCTCTGAGGTTATAGAAGAAATTTTTACTTTGCCACTTTCCTCTGTGCAAGTTATGAAGCCTTTTGAGTCTTAGTTTCTCATCTGAAAAAAAATGAAGATCATAATATACATGTCATGTGGTTGTTTTGAGGATTAAATAAGGTCATATGAAATGTTATGGGCAAAGTAAATAGTAGTTTTTTGTTTATTTCAGACCATCATTTCTATGACTTTAAGACTTTCTCTCAGCTAGGGCCCTTACGATTCTGTATTACTTTTTTTCTTTAGGGATACCTAATAATAAGTATCAAGAGACATCAATCTCCTATATATTTATTTTTTGTATATATCTTCTCGAGGCTTAACTAAATTAATATTATTCACTATTAAAAGAAGAAAAACATTCAATTTCATTTAAGAGCTTTAGCATACATGTATAGGGTAAGGGTGGCAGGACCGTCAGAATTTAGAGTCCTTAGTGCAACTGTATTTCACAGGAAGAAAGTCAGTGAACAGGCCCTTCTCCATCTTTCTGCCTCCAGAATCACAAGATCCTTTCTTATTTTTCTGTGTGCTTATTCTCCATTCTGCTCTCTGTAGATAAGTTTCTTTCATACAATTTGTGATGTCTGTTCTACCATGATTTCAGCTCCTCTGCATCTCTGTTGTAACTTTATATCTCTAGTGTTTAACAGCAGAAGATCCCGAGTGTCTTTGTCTCCTAGTTCACATTATCATTAGCTAGGCTGTCATCTTGGTTCCGGCCTGCTCTGACCACGGAAGTTAGCATTACAGCTGGTGGAATATGGCCCCTGGTGGATCGACGCTCCACACCCGGATAGCAGTGTCATAGAGACAATTTGGATCTGAAGCTAAAGGATAGCAACTCTATTAAAGGGTTTACTTTTAAAGCTTGCTAGGGTTTGAGGCTACCTGAAGCCCAGATGAAATTTCCAAGATCTACCGGAGGCTTTGGCTGGATTAGATACAGGGTAGAGAGGAGGTCTAATGATTGACCCCAGGTTTTGGATTTGACAGACTTTTCTTGTCTTATTTGGTTTCCAATCCACTTTCCAGAAACCATTTTTCTGTAAACAGTCCTCCCCTCTTGTCTTATTTAGATTTTCAGGTCAGAGGAAGGATGGAATAAGAACATATAGCAACTGCGCTTTCCGGTTTCTCCCCCCGGTTTGATCTACAGCTTTCAAATAGGTGTTGCGTAAACTGAAGTGCAAATTAAATGAGATACTCTACTAGAAAAATAGTGTCACGTGTAAGTGACAAAAATTTTATACTGACCTGACTGTGGCAGACATCGTGGCTGTCTCCCAACATCACATTTACCACTTTCCTGTTACGTTATCCTCATGGAATGTGATGAGATTGACTCACTGCAGCATCTGAGTAGGTGAGGTCAGACTTGTTAAAGCCACAAGGCCATAGTTATTGCTTCAGGAAATCTGGTTCTAAGCTCTTCAACTATGGCAATCCTCTGGCCACAGGAATTACGCAAAAATGAGCATTTCACTGAATTTAGCAAATATGTAGCATTTTGTAAGGAAAATACTTTTCTAACAGGTTTATGAAAAAGGAAGATCTGTCCTTGCCTTGGACAAGGAAATACGTAAATCAGATTGCAACTGGCCATCTTAGTACTATAAGGGAGCAAGTTTTTATGTGAAACTTTTTGTTATGGAAATCAGATGAGAGAAATCAAAAGAATGTGGATATTAATGACAGTATAGGCTGCATAAGTGAAACAAATCTAATGCTCTTTTAATATTTGTACTTTTTGTCTATGTAAATCCATAAATTATCTCTATTATTTAAGTCATTTGTAGTAATTTGTTTTTTTCACTTGTACTAAAAACAATTTCAACTGATACCCTGGCATTAGCATGCACACATGTGCACACACACACACACAAATACACCAAATTCTGATATTAGCAAATATTCTGTCTTTAGGCATGGCTTCATTATAAGAACTCAACTGATTATCAGGATTTGTTTTGTCTCTCCTGAGTCTTTCTTCCATTTAATTGCGTTCATTTTGTGGTTTCATGCACTAGTTCCTAGAAACTCTATCCTCACCCTGCCACAGTCCAAAAATCGCTATTATTTCAGCTTCAAATCCCAAGGAAAAGATAAGGAATTTTTTTCCCATAAATCCTAGCCAACACCTTATTGTTTCTCATTTACTCTGATTGCATCTCAAACGTCTCATTGAAAAATCAGTGTGAATCCAAAAATATGCTACTCAGTCAAATGTCTACCTCTGAAGAAAGGGGTGTAGTAAAGTGAGGGGTGGTACTTCAGAGGAAAATTTAATGTGATTATCAGATGAATGGATAAAATCTGGGCAGGTACAAAAATAGATATCTACTAAAGATACTATCATATCAAATCAAGCTTCATTAAAATCAAAAGTTAAATATTTAATAAAGGTTATCAATAGCTTCAGCATTAAAGATGAAGACTGAAAGAATTTAAGTAATTTTTCCACAGTCGTATCCAGTGAATTGCAAATTAATTGAGAGTAGAATCCAGAACATCTCCTTCTTAGTTGCAATCTGTTCATAAAAATGGAAAGGAGGCATATTATTCCGTTTTCACACTGCTATAAAGAAATACCCAAGACTGGGTAATTTATAAAGGAAAGAGGTTTAATTGACTCACAGTTGTTCATGGCTGGTGAGGGCTCAAGAAACTTACAAGTATGGCAGAAGGTGAAGCAGGGACATCTCACTTGGCAGCAGGAGAGAGAGAAGAGTGAATGAAGGAGGAACTTGCCAAACACTTACAAAACCATCCGATCTCGTGAGAACTCACTATTATGAGAACAGCATGGAGGAAACCACCCACAGGATTCAATCACATCCCACCAGGTTCTCCCCTCAACACCTGGGAGATTACAATTCAAGATGAAATTTATGTGGGGAGACAAAGCGTAACCATATCAGGAAAAAAAATATCAATAAGAAACAAAGTTAAGTGTCTCAGTCAAGTTTTTTACATGGTATCATTTTAGGGGTCATTAACCTACTGGGAGAAGGGTGAAATTTTGTCTCTTTCTTCATTTTAGGAGAAATAAAATAGATGCTCATATTTAACACACAATTATAATTTAAGGAGAAAATCACCTCAAATGTGTGAGAGCATATCTCTGTGAACGTCCTTTCTCTATTTCTTGGCAGGTCTGCTTCTAATTTATTTAATTATTAGATTGTTATATGGATTTTCCCTGCTGCCTGGTACTCATCAGAAATAAAGTTAATTGATCCTGCAAGAATATTTTCTTCCACAGGAAGAATTAAATAAAAGTCAATGACTTATATCTGTCTTAGCAGAGCATCTAAAATCCTGATCTCACCTAAAAAGACAAGAAGAGGAAGGGAAACATGTCTATGGCCTATCATTTTCCAGGAGAAGGAATCACTTTTCCTGTACCACCCTCCAATGAACATGTAAATGAAAAGCAAAAGAAAAAAGCAAAGACAGCTAAACAATGACTATAGGCTTGAGAGCTTTGATTCAGAGAGGAATAAGGAGGAAAAATAAAATATCTGTCAGAGTTCAAGGGCTTCATACAAGGGCCGGTAAGACAGATTCTGAAGTCATGAGGCTTTCCATTGACTTCCAAAGCTACAGCTTACGTTTCTCATCTGACACTGGCAGAAGGAATGGTAAGTATTTTACAGGCTACTCACATGTTAGATTTCCAAAGAGCTTTTGAAAGTATCATAAAGGTTGTGATAAAACATATTTTTATATAGAATAGGTCAGAGGTTCTATTTAAAATTCCTTTCAATATAAAATGAACATGAAGCATTCTCAGATAGAAATGCTACATAGAATAGACAGAGAATGTCTAACATAATGACACCAGATTTTGTCCCAACAGAGGGGTCAAAAATAGCTGCTGTGTAGTACCTCGAGAGCAGTAATTTTGTATTACTAACATTCCATTAGTAGTACCATGTAGGAGATTTGGTTGAGAGCAGACAGAAAACAGCCCTCCAGTTATTGGCCTTATATCTTATTCATGTGTAAAAGAAGAGGTATGCAGTGGTTATAGGGAGTGGTAGCCAGAAAAAAAAGAAACACAGGATAGTATGAATTTCCAGCCATGTTAGCATGAAGATAAGTCATTTATTAATGCATTTATTCATTCATAATTCTTCAAATATTTCTGAATGTTTCCTGTCAGCCAAACTGTAGTATTACTCATTTGATTCTTCTAGAAGCACTCTTGTAGAACATGAAGTGTATTCATTCAAAGAAAGATTAGAAAAATGTAAAAAAAAAACAAAAAAACACCTAAGCAATTGTGTGCATATATACATATAATTTGAAATTTTTTTTTAAGTTTTTATTTATATATAGTTTTAAATTCCAGAGGTGTTACATAAAGAGTTCAAAGAGTTACTTCTAGGAATGTATGTTAAATAGAAGGAAATAATCAGACACACGATCCCATATTTATTCATAAAGGTGTTCGTTTCAGTCTTATTTCTGATAGCAAACTTGTGAAAATAATCTAAATGAATATCAGCTGAGGACTAAATAAATTAAGATGTGTTTATGTTATCAAATACTGTATAGTCATTAAAATCATGTTCTCAAAAATTAAATAATTATTTCTACATTATAACCTCAATTTTATGATGTATGTTCACAGATATATATATATAAAATTTAATGGAAGTTTATACCCAAACAGTGCTTATTCCTAAATGTTGACTATGAATTTCCTGTGTAATATGTCTCAGGAATTTGAGCTTTGTCAGACAAAAAACAGAATTTGAGGAATGAGTATCAAGGAATAATTAAATCTGAACTAACCCTCAAAACTTTTGTAATTATCCCAAAGTGCAGATCTTTAAGGCTAAGTTAGTCTAGGTAACTCACAAGAGTTTGAAACTGTGCTCTGAGTAATTCACCATTTAAATGACCTTTAGTGTGACAGAGTAAAAATTATTTATGTGGCAGCAAATGAGACTGGCTTTTCTTCAAGAATCCAACTTTTGAAGTGGAGTTACTGTCAACCTTGCTCTGAGTTGACTGCACCAGGCCCCAGGCAAATTTCCATATAACTTGGGGCTAGGGTTTATATCTCAAAGTCTATAACAGATGTGCAAGCTCTTCTCCAAAGCTTCGAGGAATGGAAATGCTGAAAGGTAAGTAGACCTAGATTCCTGTAAGAGCCATGGAAACAACGGATATTAAGGAGACAAGAACAACGCAGCTTATAAATAAGGCCAAGCTTTATACCGTATAAAATCAGAGAGAACTGGGTAGAATGATGTCATGTAAATTTTCCTCCTTACTGGTTACCTTAGCTTAAAAGTAGAGCATTAAGGCAGACTCTTGATACCTGTAAAGTCTTGAGGTGCCTGGAGTCAATAAACAAAGAAACCATTAATTGGAGAGAGAGGCTAGGAAGACTGCCTGAAATCTCCAGATGGGAATTTATGGCAACAGCTTCTAGGCAAGTCCTACTAAATGCAGAAAATCCCTGCTGACTACAGACACATCAGCTGCCACCCTGGTGTAAACCCAACTGAATTTTGAGATTAAAAGTTCAGTTAAAATAGAGCGTTTGGGGGCATCTATACAAATTGGAAGAAAACAAGTTGAATTTTATTAATTATAAAGACACTTTCTTGTTGAATCTACATCAGGAGTTTGATTTCAAATGGCAGGTCCCTCTAATTATCATTCAAAAAAAATGAGACTTTAAGAGGCAAATCTGTGTAACTGCAAGTACAGGAATGCTTTCCTTTAAGCATGGCTAGTTCAGAAGGTTGGCACCAAACACAAGCAGCTATTTGCCTTCCCTGTTTCCCAGCTACAACAGTGAAGCAAGCTCCACATAGGCAGCTGGAAATGAGTTCTGACTGGACAATTATATAAATGTCACTTTAGGTGGTTATCTTATCAGGTTTTTTTTTTTTTCTTTCTTTCAGAGACACAGCATCATATTTCAGGGGTACTGGATTAGTTAAGATAAAGAGAAGGCTTAGATATATTGCCACAATAAAAACAAAGATGTCTCAGACACTGGCTTTATAGTATTATCTACAAACGGAGACTGTTGGAGAGGCCCTGTGGATGTAAAGCAAACCCAGTTCATTCATTGCTCCAGCTGTATTGATAGTCATACTTTCCAAAGACCCTGGACAGTGACTGATTTTTCCACTACACAGTCTGCATTTTACTTGAGGCAATTCTTTAAAAGCAAGGTCACTATAATGCATGCCTTTTAACATATATTACGAGCACCTAGAATCTTATCAATGAATCTTGATTTGGGGAAACCCATTAAACTCTCTGAGCAATAATAGGCATATCCAAGAGTAAGATCTCAGAGAAAGACCACAATCTGCCACTCTGTCTGATTGAGATCTATTAAGAATGGACAGTAGCCTCTGAAGTGTCCCATAGAAGCTCAAGCAGGTAAAACAGTGCAATGTTACACATCTGTGAAGTAGAGGTTGTTTTAGTGAAGTAGAAATGACATGCTAGCTTTAGGCTACATTTACCATTAAAAAATGGGGGCAAAATAGTTGTATGTTAATTTTTAGAAAATGTTAATTAAGATATTTATGGTTATGTTTTTGTTCCCAATTGTTCATGTCCTTCCTCATTTGTAGAAGAATTGTACTTCACTTTCCAATGATATGCAACTTAAAATGCTCCCTGTGGTAGAAGTATATATCTCTGTCCCACACAACTTTCTTTAATATAAAGTAAGCAGAAGTGCCAGATGCCCCCAATTTGCAGAATTTTAAATGTGGCCAGAATGTGGTGATACCACTCTACCCTCTCTGCCACAAGACTGCTTCTTCAATCTGTCAATCTGGGTCCTGAAATTAGAATCTAAGTGAAGTAAACTGAAATCAAGCTGCAGCAGATACATGTGAGTGAGAAATAAATACTGCTGTAAACCCAGAGATTTTGGAGCCATTTGTTACCATAGCATGACTTAAAAAGCTAATTAATATATAATCTCAGAATATAAATAAATTTATACTACAAAAATATATACCATTAGTACATCAGGGTTTTAAAAATTGAACTCACTCATCTATTCATTCAGTAACCCATAGTCAACTATCATTTGTATTTTTCCCCTCTGCCTTTATCAACTTTTAGGCTGTATTGACCTGTTGGTCTGGCACTGTGCAGGCATCACTAAGACCAATTTAAGTGAACTCAACAAATAGGGGACTAAAGATTTAAACTTAGGTAGAAAATCTAGAAGCCCGAATTTCACTGACAATTCCATTAAGATGTGAGAATTAGCTTAGACAGGTGAGAGTAGCCTTCTTAGCCACAAAGGGAAAAGGCTCTTTTTTTCCTACAGTTCAAAATTTAGAGTGACTAATTTGTCTTTAGCCAGTCTGGCCTCTGTACTGTTCTCTGGACGTGGCATATTTGCTATCGTGGCCTTGTCTTTGCTTCCACACCTTGCCTCCTCTTGAACCATACCAAGTATCAAATTAGCACTTGATATATGCCAGATACTACACTGGTCTCTTTCATATATACGATCTATTAAAATACTCTCAATTAACTTGTGAAAATAGGATAATTAGATCATTATTGTGACCTCATTTAATTGTGCAGGAATCTGAATGTTTACGAGTTTTAAATGACTTTTTGAAAAAAGCTAGCAGTTTTTGCCTCAACACCAGTGTAATCTCAATTATATAATAATGGTTTCTTTGCTCACTCTCAGAAACTTCCACCAAGAACTCCAGGCACAAAGTCCTGTTCCCTCATGAAGTCTTCCTCCCCTCCTTTTGTTTATCCCAACTTATCTCTCTCTTTCCTAAAATGCCACCTTGCAAATGTCCTCATAATAGAATTTGAGCAAACATTACATGACTACGTTTACACATTTCTTACGTGCATGTTTTCCCTGCTTAAATGAACTTAAAATTCATTAGAATACAGGAAGTGTCTCACTCATTTGTGATCAATCTTTTCTGGATGAGCAAATCACTTTCTTTTTCAGGAATATTTCTGTGTGGAAGGAGAGAGATTGGACAGAATGACTCAACACTGTTTATGAGTGATTGTACTGAGTTGGGGTAAAGAGAGGTAACAGACAGGGAAAAAGATGACACACGGTGATCGATAAGAAGTGTAAGCAGCATTTTAAATTCAGTTTACATCTTCAAACTCTGAGTTCAAGATGCTTTCCACTGTACCATGTGGTCCCTATCACTGGGTTCTATAACATGTTTTCTATGTTTTAAAGCAAAAAGTTGCTCTGGTTTGTCCTCCTCAAATTGTCAAACAAAAATATATATTGAAAACTCTCAGATTTGCTATACATCATTTGTGAAAAATTGCTTAAGAAATAATTCCTCAACTCATTTAGTTTCATTAATTTTGTCCTTTGAAGGATGGAAGAATAGATCTTTCTAGCAAAAATCGAATTTGTGCATGACAGCCACTTCAGCTCAGAGGTCAAAGAATGAATTTAGGCTGCCTCCCTGCATTCCCATCCCTTCAATCTTTTGTTGTGCTTGCACAGCAGCTAGGATTTGAAAGAGATTCTGCCCTTGCTAGAAAAAAAATTTTAAAGGCAGAAAATAATCAAACCCTGGATTGAGAGGAGCCAAAATTAATGCTGCTTCCAATGCTAATGTAAACCTTCTACCAATACTTAGGATTTAAAAAAATTTTGAAAGTGTCATATTTCATGGCCAAGGGGAGACCCAGTTGGGTGGCAAGGTATGCTGTGCTTATGCTTGGGAATAGAGTAAGAGGTTAGGAAGATCAGGAGATACATTTTCAAGGGAAAAATCTAAAAAAAAGATTGGGCATTTCCACAAGTGTGTGAAAGGGAATGCAGACAGATAAACCTAAAGCTATATCACCAAACAGCAACATCTGTGTCAAGCTTTAAGGTCTCAGTGACTTTACTAGTGCAATTTCAATTTTAGCTTTTATGCTCCTGTTCTTACTAGAGTTAGTAAAAAGCAAAGGACAAGAGTCAAAAAATAGAAATGAGCATTTGAAATAAGACTCAAAAGCAGACACCTCCGTTGGTCTCTTTTTCTAGCTCCACTTTTCAGGAATTCTGTCTCCAAGTATATGACACACTTACTTTTAGAAAGAAACTGCTTTGAGCTTTCAGAAAAGGAGGTGGTGATGTCAAATGACTAAACATTTCCCAAATTCTAGACTTCAAAGTCAGTCCAGTGCTTTCTGTTGAAGCTTTAAAGTATCGATGTTAAGCGTAATGCAGCCTTGTTTTGGAACACAATACACTTTGCTGATTTGTTGGACATTGATGATGTTTAAATTGAGATACTTAAAGACATTATCAGATCTATTTTTGAGATTGTGATCTTCCATTTTTTTATGGGACATGTCTTCTTGTTTTTTCTTTTAAGTCAGGTGGGCTCCTGTCTTAAAGAGTTTTCGACTGCCATCTCTTTTGAAACAGGTTTTTTCTCAGCTCCAACAGTATTTAAAAGGCTTCAACTTAGTTTGTATGTCCTCTAGTCCCTTCCTTCCCTCGACGCAGAGCCTGTCCTCTCTGCCGGAAGAATTATCATCCACCCAGGACTGAAATCACTCACACACCTCCCAACAGTTTCTGCCACAGGACCAGGAGAAGTCAGAGCCTAGCACTGGTGGGTGTGATAAATAAAAGCAGCTTTCTACCTAAAAAGTTTTAGCCCAGTATTATCTGCTGCCAATGAGGAGAGATAGAAGGTCTTAACTTTCAATAGACTAAAAAATAATTAAAGATTTTAAAACAATTCTTACGTGGTGAGAGAGAGAATAATGAATGACATTTTCATCCACAGTTACACGTGCCTGATGGATATGAGAATATTGTTTAATGATTACATTAAGAGAAATATAAATAAAATTATATTTGCACACTGAGATTTTATAAAGAAAAAATCTTTCCTATGGAGTGCTTTTGTTTCTTTTTTTTTTTTTTTCTATTAAAAGTATAAAGTTTTAGGGCTGGGCATGGTGGCTCATGCCTATAATCCCAGCACTTTGGGAGGCCGAGGCAGGCAGATCAACTGAGGTCAGGGGTTTGAGACCAGCCTGGCCAACATGGTGAAACCCCGTCTATACTAAAAATAGAAAAACTAGCCACGCGTGGTGGCACACGCTTGCAATCCCAGCTACTGGGGTGCCGAGGCAGGGAAATTGCTTGAACCCACGAGGTGGAGGCTGCAGTGAGCCAAGATCGCATCACTCTACTCTAGCCTGGGCAAGAGAGCAAGACTCTGTCTCAAAAATAAATAAATAAATAAATAAATAAATAAATAAATAAATAAATAAATGTATAAACTTTTAGTTTAGGGAAACAATCATACTTACATTGGCGCATGTTGATATTTAGCAATATTTCTACTTTAAACAATGATGGAAGCATATGGGACCTGGCATGATTATAAAACTTATTTGGTGGCTAAGATAAGGATTCTACCTTTAAGAAAAAAAAAAAAAGAGAGTATTGACTTAAAATTATATAGATCCAAAGGGAGGCTAAAAGGAGGCGGCAGCCTGGATGGTGATAATGACCCAGGAGTCAGGGCTCAGAAGGACACAGTTCAGCTTTTGCACCTACTGCTGTGCCACTCCTGGCAAGTTATTTATATTTCAATCCTTAGTTTTCTTATCTGTAAAATGTAAGAAATTATACTAAATTGCTTTTTGTTGAGATATAATAGTTTTTTGAAAGTATAAAGAATTTTCTATAAGTTGTACTGCAATAAAAGTCACTCACTATGATTATTCCTTGAAAATAATTATTGAAACTCCCACTACCTTCTAATCATTTTAGAATCATGAAATACAGGAAAAGAAAGAAAGAAAGAAGAATCCTATTGAATTTCATGGTGTCTTCATAATGAGTATTTATCTGAGGTACCTTTGTTTGTACTTTCCTATTTTATCATTACCTCTCCAATATTCTGTTTATCAAAATCTCATCCAAACTTCAAGTACCCACCCTCTCCAAGCCTTACCTTGTTCTTGAGGAACTCAGATGAGCCTTTATCTACACACAGACATCTGTGTATCACCTATTTTGTTGTCTGTAATCTCTTGCATGGTACTTATGTGCTGTATCCTATCCTAGGTAATCTCTTAGCTCTTCATTTTTCTGAAAAAAAAAAGTTTCTTGAATCTAGAGGCTATAAAGTTGGTCCAATTCTACACATTCACACACATCACAGACTTTTATATAAATACACACATACACATATATATGTGAGTATACATATTGTGTGCAGTGTGTGTGTATCCGAACATATGTACTTGTATACATATAGGCCTAAGTATATAGGACTTAAATACATATGTCTTTTAACACATAAGATTTAAAAGTTAAAATCTTATTTTTATTTTAAAAACATATCCCAAAACTATATGGCTGTTACTCTAAAAGCACACAAAGAGCTGAAATGTTAAACCAAATTGTGTATAACTTTCTCAGAAATGTCAATCTTTTATTTTTATATTAGTTATAAATCTTAGCAATATTTTCTTTTAGCATAATAGAAACATTACTTAGTACCAGTTGTGTAGTAGGTACACAATGAATTCTGTTGAATAAGTTAATGCATATTTTTGCTAAGAATGAAACCTTCCTTCTTTTTTTTTTTGAGATGGAGTTTTGCTCTTGTTGCCCAGGCTGGAGTGCAATGATGCGATCTTGGCTCACCACAACCTCTGCCTTCCAGGTTCAAGCAATTCTCTTACCTCAGTCTCTGGAGTAGCTGGGATTACAGTCATGTGCTAACCATGCCTGACTAATATTTTGTATTTTTAGCAAAGACAGGGTTTCTCCATGTTGATCAGGCTGTGGAACTCCAGACCTCAGGTGATCTGCCCACCTCGGCCTTCCAAAGTGCTGGGATTACAGGCGTGAGCCACCATGCCTGGCCATAATGATACTTTCAAACATACAAACTTCGAAAGATGTTACTACTCATAGGCAACCACTTGCAGAACTTTCAAAGAAAGTGTCTCAGAAATAAGTAAAGAAATTTATACACACAGGAGAAGAATTGAAAATACATAAGAAGTAGTGAATATTTCTTTGTTGCAAGGAATAGCACCTGACTTTAGCTAACGTAAACAGAAAAGGAACTTGTTGGAAAACTAGAGTATATCTCACAAAATATTTGGGAAGACTGAATATTGGGGCCTTGAAATGTAGGCATGAAACAAGCAAGAGGGAAACAGAAACCACAGGTAGTGTCCAACAGTCAGAAGGATTTGGATAGGAACCTGCTGCCAGTGCCATCACCACAATTGTGGGGACCTCACCACAAATGGACTCAGGGTGTGCCCATTATTCCCAGGCTAGTGTAAATCAAGTTTAAACTCCTTAAGTGTATTTATAACTCAGGAAAGTTTCAAAAATCACTGAGAGAAGAGTCTGCTTGGTAAAATTATTCAGATGCCTATCTTCAAGCTCCCAAGGTTTATGGCAAGGGAAGCTCTACCTTCATTGGCTTCCACAGATGCATATGATGAAGAACTCCCTCAAATTAAAATGGAAGTTGAGATTAAAAGGCACTGACAGAATCTTCTGCAATCCATTGCTTCTAATTTTTTTTTTTTTTTTTTTTTTTTTTTGAGACAGAGTCTTGCTCTGTCACCCAGGCTGGAGTGCCTTCTACTTTCTTAGCACACATATGTAGCCTTATTCCCATGCTCAGAATTTAAGGGAAAAACATCTCCACTATATTATAATAAAGCTAACCTTTCTTTACATGAAATTGAAAACACATTTATCCTGTTTTCAAAGACATAAAGCCTCAAAAATCTGATCAGATTATTCATACATTCAGTGCCCAGATGTTCTAGACTATATGTCCTTTTGCATTTGTAAACTACAGCTAATTTTCTTTTAGGCATCAAACTTGCCTAAGTTATATTTTTAAGGTCTTTAAAACAAGTTTGGATACTTGGCTAAGCCTCTGTTCATTAGAAGTTTCATATATTCACTTGAGCATCCAGTATTTGTTGAATATCTTCTATATGCTGGACTTTGGGGATAGAGCAGTGAAATAAGTAAATGACTAAGTATTTGCAGCTATGGAGATTTTATTTGTAGGAGAGAGCAGTATTTCATATAAACATATAATGTAATTAACTTTATAAAGTAGTGATAAATATCATGATCAAATCAAAGCACAGTCCAGGAATCTGGAGAACATGAGTTGGCAGGGGAGAGTGGGGGTGGTCAGGGCTTCCTAAGATGATGTTGGGCAGGGATCTGAAAGTGGGGAGGGGATGAACCATGAAGATGTCCTAAGGGCTGAACATTCCAGGCAACATAGGAGTTGAAGCAGACATCCTGAATGACACAATGCTTGCCACGTTTGAGGAACAGTGAGGAGCCCAGAGGCGAGAGTTAAGTGAAGATGATAGAACATGAGGGTGGATAGAGGATAGGAGCTTGGTCGTGTTGAAATTGGTAGACTAGCACTCCTCAAACTTTTATGTGCCTAAAAAACACCTGGGAACCTTGTTACAATGTTGTCATTTTTTTGTTGTTGTTTTTACAATGCAATTTCAAACTTTTGAAAATCACTGATTGGCTAAATTGTGGGATATCAATGATGAAATGAGGTCACTTGTGTTAAAAACTTTGATAAATAGGGCTAGGGAAAGCCATGAAGAGAGGGTTCTCACTGACAAATGCCTGATATCAATGACTATCAGACTCCCCAAAAAACACAGCCTTGCACAGAGACCACCACAATCTTACATAAAATAGTACTTCTTCAAGGACATCTGTCCCTACCGCCTGTCTGACCTTAAACTGAAGCAACCCTTCTTATTAATCCTTTAGTCAAGGATAATTATCTCAAAATTATTTTGAAATTCTCTTTGTTTTTCCTTTCAAAACCTTGCCTTCATTTACAGTACCTTCCAGAATGTGCACATAGTTTACTTTGGCATATTCCCATTGCAATGCCTATTCCTGAATGAATATTTTCTTTTAGAGAGCCTCTCAATGTTACATACATAGTGCTTCAGAAGTGGGACCAAACTGAGGTCACCTTGGATGAACTGGCTGCCTCTGGAATCCAGTGTGATACCAGCCGAGTCCTTCATACTCTACATTTCCATGAGTTGCCTTTTTTGCCCTAATGAATCTCCTCTGGGATTATCTGACTACTCACTATTGGAAAATTCATTTTTACATTATTTGGGATCTTATTTGGTGATAAACCCACCTTGAATACAGGACCTTGCATCGCCCTTGAGACTATAAAAGTTTCGTTTGCTTTTGGCAGGCCTTTTCTGGTATAAAGACAAGTGTCCTTCTTATTTGAATACTCTGGTTTCTACAGAATAGATGTTTTGTCTGTGAGACACATCTTATCTGGTGAATTCACTTTGGTTCTGTTTCCGTAATTTAAAATGTTGTTTTGTCTGAATGCCTGACTTAAAATTTCTGTGAACACTCTTATTTTGGTTTGGTTACATGCATCTGTAAGTGATTTGGTTCTTTCACGTTTTATTCTCCCCTTGCTCGCTCTTCTGAGAGCAAAATAACCATTCTAAAGAGTGGTCATAAGATAGCCAATGTCAAATGCCTAGGGCAGTCACCACCATCTAAAACACCAGTCCAAGCTCCTGACAATCTCTGACAGGATTTGTAGGTTTTTCTTTGCTTTGAGAAATTAGTATGAAATTGAGTAAGATCCTGAAATATTAAGGCATGCCAAGCATCCTGGGACTCCAGCCAGCTACCTGGCTTTTTCTTGTCCATATTTTTAAGTCAATGACTATCACGGGGCTCATTTAAACTCCCCAAGCCTGTTTTCCATAGATCTGAATTGGAAATTGCAACCAACTGTAAAGTCAACATATAGAATCTTCTAAGTTCTTTATCTCTCTTTTTTTTTCTGCCTACTTTGAATCCACTGATTTTCTGATGGTATTAAGATAAACTCACTCCTTATGCCATTCCAGCCAAGATAGAAAACAAAATTTCAAGGGGTTTCAAATTAATGGCTTTACAAATTACAGCAGCTCCATGGCAACCACTAACCTAGACCAAAGAGTCATCCTTTTTAATGTAAATTTAGGTTTGCCTGGCTAACAATAACTTAGGGTGAGGGAATAGTTAATTGAAGAATTGATAGTCTGAGAAGAAAGAACTAGATAAATGTTTATAAAACTTAGGCTCTCAGATCAAATAGGTCAAAGTCTTGAGCTCAGATCAGTAATAAATGATCTCTGTCTGGCATAAAATTGCTTTGTCTGCCACATGTGGCCCTGCTAAGAGCCATAAAAAGTGCAAATTATGTTTTCTTAAAAAATGCTCTCTTCCATGCATTAACTAGTCAGACCAGCAAACAAAAGAAAAATATGTTACTGAAATTCAAGGTAACCTGAAGATTTTGTTTTTCTTTTACACTTCAGCCAGTCATAGCTTAAATGTAGACATTTGAAAATTTAACTCTAAACACAATTTGAAGCTGTAACAGGGACCAAAAAAATAAATAAGGATTTTTTTTTAAGCCAAACTGCTTTACCCAAAATTTTGGCCTGTAGCCTTTATGAGATTACCTACCACAGCAAATAGGTTTAGATATGTCAATAGTTCCCATTTTATTAGAAATATAATTTGTGTCTAAATATGTTTTATAAATTTGTGGGTTTGTAGTTTGTATTACTATCTTTTACTGTCTCATAATTAAAATTCTAAAATGAAAGCTATAAGAACTTTGCTTGTATGTGAATATATATTGGGTGTTTTTATACATATATAAATGCATCAGGATGTATTTCATGTCTATATAGTAAAATCTTTCCTAGTCAGCTAGGTATTTCTTAAGAAATTCTATTCAGATTTTCTTAGATAAATGAGCAATCATATAAATATTGTTAAAATGTAATTAATCCAAATGCTTTTTAGTTCATGAGACTTAAGTAAATTTTTAACAAATAAGCTAGTATTAAATTTGTAGATAAAATAAAAAGAGAATCATTTTCAGAATTCTCAGCATACATTTTTATCTAGGGTTACCGGTCAGACAGTTTTGTATTTGTCTCTGCAAGGTGTCTTAAGGTGTCAGGATTTGACACAAAATTTATAAAATTATAAACCTAGAAAACACAGAGTGAATGTTCTTTGTATTTGTAATTCTTTGATAAGTAAGGTTAATTTAATATTGTTGGTTTAATTAAAACAATTGCATCTTTTGCCTTATCAGTAAAATACCTACAAATTTAAGTTTTTTACTTAGGTGAACATGCGATATTTACAGTCTATAAAAATGGTTAACAAGGGTATATCTTAAAATAATGACTAGTTCTGTTTACAGTATCAGTATTTATAAATAATCCAGGAATAATTGATCAAAATAAATAAATGTAAATGGAATAAATATTTATAAAGAAACTTTTTATGTATTTTAAAATCTTAAAGTTATGTTAAATTAAGTAATAGATAACAAGTAACATAAAGTACTGAAACATACATTGTTGAGTATAAATGTTTGTTACTGGCTTCTTAAATTTTACGGAAAGACTGCATGTATTTATGTCTATTAATATACATAAAATTATATTATGGAGAAATATTTCTACAAATTATAAAATGTTTTACATCTGTAAAATACTGACATGTGACAGATAGTTCAAAATGTCTTGCTTCCTAGATTTAACCAGAAATAAGTTTACAAAGAGTTGAAATTCTAATTAATATATATATAACTTTGTGCACAAAGTATGCAAAAAATGTGTTTTTTATGAGAAAAATTATATGATATACATGCTCTTTTTGAGAAGAAAATTTGTCTAAACTCAGAGGTCATTTAAAAGTTGTTCTCAAATATGGATTTAGGAAAGAAATGGAAACAAAATAGAAAATAGAAAGTAGGAGAGACAGATGTAAAGAAAGTTATAGATATAATGATGAAGACGTATGTTTGGTAAGGAACTTAATAAAGTAAAAAAGAATAATTTCATCTGAGGAAGAATCTTATGCTATAAAGTTTTCTCCTAAAGTAAAAAGACTGGTTGTTTAAGAAAGAGGAAATATAGTACAAAATTAAAGGTCTAAGCATGTTGTGGAACATCTAACTCTTAGTAGGTTTATGAAAGATAAATTTATGAAAAAGATTTTTTGTGTGATTGTTAGCTATAATTAGAAGAAAATTATTAAAAGTCTTTCTGACAATTTAGTTTTGATAAATAAACATATTTATAAAATATACAAACATATACATACTGCTACACACATGCACCACAACACACAAAACACACGCAGATACAAAACCAGAAGTTTGGTCTCCTGTGTTAGTACAAGGTTTTCATGAAGTACTTGTCTGCTCTTAATAAAATTTGCAAGAGATTTTGCAAATTTTACAAGAGATCTTGGCTTTTCTTGATGTGTCTGAACTGTTGCATATAATTTGGCAGTTTCCAATACTTTTTGCTAACAGCCACATATTCTCCTGCTTAATGTACTAGCTTTCTTGTTTATGTTCTTCTATAATATGGTGTACATTCGTAATCTTGGACTCATACTCTTCCTGTATCTGATAAAATTTAAGTATCTTTTCATCAGGTTTGAATTCCAGGTTATCTAAATAGGCTTCCCATAGGGAGAAGAAATCACCTTCAATAGGTTTTTCTTTACCTTTCTTGTAACTGGTGTAGGACACAAAGATTTTGTGTTTTTTCAGATAATATACATTTTTTTTCAACTTTTATTTTAGATTCAGGTTCCTTACATGGGTATATTTAGTGAAACTGAGATTTGAGGTATAATTGATCCTGTCACTCAGGTAGTAAGCATGGTATCCAATAGTTAGTTTTTCAAATTTTGCTCCCCTCCCTTTCTCCCCACTCTAGTCTTCCCTTCCTCCCTCCTACCCTCCCTCCCTCCCTTCCTTCCTTCCATTCTTTCTTCTTTATTTCTTTTTTTTTGGAATCTCACTCTGTTGCCCAGGCTACAGTGCAGTGGCATAATCTCAACTCACTGCAACCTCCGCCTCCTGGGTTCTAGCAATTCTCCTGCCTCAGCCTCCCAAGTAGCTGGCATTACAGACACACACCACCTGTATTTTGTATTTTAGTACAGATGGGTTTCACCATGTTGCCCAGGCTGGTCTCGAACTCCTGAGCTCAGGCAATCCACCTGCCTTGGCCTCCCAAGATGCTAGGATTACAGGCTTGATCCACTGCACCCGACTGTCTATTTTTCTTTCATTGTTTTAAAACTTTTTATTTCCGTAGGTTATTGGGGAACAGGTGGTGTTTGGTTACATGAGTAAGTTCTTTAGTGGTGATTTGTGAGATTTTGGTACCCCTGTCACCCAAGTACTATACACCATAACCAGCTTGTAGTCTTTTATTTCTCACTCCCTTCCCACTCTTTCCCTGAGTCCCTGAAGTCCACTGTCATTCTTATGCATTTGCATCCTCAGCATAATTCCCACTTATGAGTGAGAACATACAATGTTTGATTTTCTATTCCTGAGTTACTTCACTTAGAATGATAGTCTCCAATCTCATTCAGGTTGGTGTGAATGCCATTAATTTGTTCTTTTTTATGGCTGAGTAGTATTCCATTATACGCACACACACACACACATATATATATACACAAATATATATATATATATATATATATATATACACATTACAGTTTATGTATATATTACCATTTTTTTATCCACTTGGTGATTGATAGGCATTTGGGTTGGTTCCACATTTTTGCAACTGTGAATTGTGCTCCTATAAACGTGCATGTGCAAGTAACTTTTTCATACAATGACTTCATTTCCTCTGGGTAGATACCCAGTAGTGGGATTGCTGGATCAAATGGTAGTTCTACTTTTAGTTCTTGAAGGAATCTCCACACTGTTTTCTATAGTAGTTGTACTGGTTTACATTCCTACCAGCTGTGTAAAAGTGTTTCCTGTTCACTGCATCCATGCCAACATCTATTTTTTTTTTTTGATTTTTTTATTATGGCCATTCTTGCAGGAGTAAGGTTGTATCACACTGTGGTTGTAATTTGCATTTCCCTGATCATTAGTGATGTTAAACATTTTTTCATATGCTCGTTGGCCATTTGTATATCTTCTTTTGAGAATTGCTTATTCATGTCCTTTGACCACTTTTTCATAGATTTTTTTTTTGTTGTTGTTGTTGTTCTTGCTAATTTGTTTGAGCTTTTTGTAGATTCTGGATATTAGTCCTTTATCAGATGTATAGATGGTGAAGATAATCTCCCACTCTGTGGGTGTCTGCTTACTCTGCTGACTGTTCCTTTTGCCATGCAAAAGCTCTTTAGTTTAATTAAGTTCCACCTATTTATCTTTGTTTTTATTGCATTTGCTTTGGGTTCTTGGTCATGAAATCCTTGCCTAAGCCAATGTCTGAAAGGTTTTTTCAATATTATCTTCTAAAATTTTTTAAGTTTCAGGTCTTAGATTTATGTCCTTGATCTGTCTTCAGTTGATTTTTATATAAGGTGAGAGATGAGGATCCAGTTTCATTCTTCTACATGTGGCTTGCCAATTATCCCAGCACTGTTTGTTTAATAGTGATCATTCAGGAGCAGGTTAATTTCCATATATTTGCATGGTTTTGAAGGTTCCTTTTGGAGTTGATTTCCAGTTTTATTCCACTGTGGTCTGAGAGAGTGCTTGATATAATTTCAATTTTCTTAAATTTATTGAGGCTTGTTTGGTGGCCTATCATATGGTCTAAGAGAAAATTCCATGCTCTGATGAATAGAATGTATATTCTGTGCTTTTTGGGAAGAGTGTTCTGTAAATATCTGTTAAGTCCATTTGTTCAAGGTCGTAGTTTAAATCCATTGTTTCTTTGTTGGCTTTCATTCTTGATGACCTATCTAGTGCTGTCAGTGGGGTATTTAAGTCCTCCACTATTATTATCTTGCCGTCTATTTCATTTCTTAAGTCTATTAGTAATTGTTTTATACATTTGGGCGCTGCAGTGTTCGTTACATGTATATTTATGATTGTGATATTTTTCTGTTGGGCATTGCCTTTTATCATTATATAATGTCCCTCTTTGTCTTTTTTATCTGCTGTTGCTTTATAGTTTGTTTTGTCTGATGTAAGAATAGCTACTCCTGCTCACTTTTGGTGTCTGTTTGCATAGAATGTTCTTTTCCACTCCTTTACTTTAAGTTTAGGTGAGTCCTTATGTGTTAGGTGAGTCTCTTGAAAGCAGCAGGTAGTTGGTTGGTGAATTCTTATCCATTCTGCAATTCCGTATCTTTCAAGTGGAGTATTTAAGTCATTTACATTCAGTGTTACTATTGAGATGTGAGGTACTTTTCCATTCATCGTACAATTTGTTGCCTGTATACCTTTTATTTTTTAATGGTACTTTTGTTTCATAGGTCTTGTGAGATTTATACCTTAAAGTGATTCTGTTTTGATATGTTTCCAGTATTTGTTTCAAGATTTAGAGCTTCTTTCAGCAGTTCTTTTAGTGCTTGCTTGATAGTAATGAATTCTCTCAGCATTTGTTTGTCTGAAAAAGATTGTATCTTTCCTTGATTTATAAAGCTTACTTTCACTGGCTACAAAATTTTTGGCTAATAATTGTTGTGTTGTGTTTAAGGAGGCTAAAATAGGGCTCTAATCTCTTCTTGCTTGTGGGATTTCTGCTGACATATCTGCTGTTAATCTGATAGGTTTTCCTTTATAGGCTACCTGGTGCTTTTGCCTCACAACTCTTAAGATTCTTTCCTTTGTCTTAACTTTAGATAATCTGATGACAATGTGCCTAGGTGATGATCTTTTTGTGATTAATTTCCTGGGTGTTCTTTGAGCTTCTTGTATGTGGATGTCTAGGTCTCTAACAAGGCTCAGGAAATGTTCCTCAATTATTGTCCCAAATATGTTTTTCAAACTTTTAGATGTCTCTTCTTCCTCAGGAATGCCGATTATTCTTAGGTTTGGTCATTTAATGTAATCCCAGACTTCTTGGAGGCTTTGTACATATTTGCTTATTTTTTTTTCTTTGTCTTTGTTGGATTGGGTTAATGTAAACACTTTGTCTTCATGGCTTCATGGTCTGAAGTTCTTTCTTCTGCTTGTTTGATTATATTACTGAGACTTTCCAGAGCATTTTGCATTTCTATAAGTGTGTCTATTGATTCCTGAAGTTTTGTTTTTTATTTATGTTCTCTATTTCATTGAAGGTTTCTTCACTCATTTTTAGTCTCATTTTTTTTTTTTTTTTTTTTTACTTCCTTAAATTGGACTTTGTCTTTCTCTGGTGCCTCCTTGATTAACTTAAAGATTGCCCTTCTGAATTGTTTTACAGGTAAATCAAGGATTTCTTTTTGGATGGATCCATTGCTGGTGAGCAAGTGTGATTTTTTTTGAAGGTGTTATTGAACATTGTTTTGTCATATTACCAGAGGTTTTCTGGTTTCTTCTCGTTTGGGTAGGCTCTGGCAGAGAGAAGGTCTAGGGCTCAAGGCTGTTGTTCAGATTCCTTTGTCCCATGGAGTATTTCCTTGAGGTAATACACTCCCTGTTTGTTCATGGATGTGGCTTCCTGAGAGCTAAGCTGTAGTTATTGTTATCTCCCTTCTGGACCTAGCCACCTAACAGGTCTACCAGGCTCCAGGCTGGTACTGGGGGGTTTCTGCACAGAGTCCTGTGATGTGAACTGCCTGTAGGTCTCTCAGTCATAGATGCCAGCACAGTATTTGGGGTGTTGGGTCCTGAGGGAGCAATCTGCTTCCTTCAGTGGGTCTGTGGGTTCTCTTGCCTTTCCTGATTTATTCCAGCAGTAGGTCTGGAGCAAAAGTTCATGATGCAAGACTTCACATGCTGCTGTGTCTGTCCAAGTGGGAGCTACAGTCTAGTCCTGCCTCCTGTCCGCAATGATCCTCTTCATTCAAAATAAACAAACAACTCATCAGATAATATTATGTGTTCCATGTTGTCTTGGTGTCTTTATTAGGATTTTTTGATTACTTAGAAAACTGAACTTCCAAAGCATTGTTTTTTGTTTTGTTTTTAAGTTCATGTAATTTTCTGTATCACTTTTGAAGTAGAACTTGGATTATCATTCTGGTTAAATGAAGGACTATTATCTTACAATGATATGTCATGATGTTTTGATCAAAGTTTTAAACTTTTTGGTATTTTTGATGGGCTTCCCCAGTATCAAAATTCTAAATTAAGTCTTTTTCACCTGTAATTAACTAAGTGATGTAATAGTTGATCCTTTGCAGAGCATTAAGGGGCATTATCACTCATGTGGTAGTAATATCAAATGATTAGGCTTATTTGGTAAGTTGTATGGATAATATTGTCAAATGATAAATGATGCTGAATCTTCTTTTGTGTGTTTTAAATATGAGTCTCAAAAACTATATAAATTTATAGAAATCTAATATGGTTTTAGTCATAATCTCATTTGTTATGTTAAAATGTTATGTGACACAAAAATAACCAAATTTCCTTGTCAGTTGATCAGTATAACTAAACTTCAATCACATTTTTAGCCACGGCTATTCTAAGTCTCTTTTATCCACAATTTTGATACTTCTCTAAAAGCATTTGCAACTAGATTCATGGAAAATAACTAGTATTCTTAAACACAGGTTTTTAAAACTTTAAGATTAATGAATGAAATAAAAATTTCCAGAACTCTAATGAAGAAACTGATGGTTTCATGAAACTGCTAATCAAGATCAAGCAGAACAAAAATTAATTACATGAGATTGAATGACTGCTGAAAGTAGTGCATTTATGCCTTTTATCTAAAATAGTGTTTTTGCTCTTCATTTACTTTTTTCCTATATTTAAGAATATTTTCTACCACAAGCTATCTACATTTTAGAGCAATTTAATAAAATATACTTTTGTGAATAAAAGTGGAAATATGTACTTTTTGTTTCTTTTTTTTTTTTTTTTTTTTTTTTTTTTGAGACGGAGTCTTGCTCTGTCCCCCGGGCTAGAGTGCAGTGTGCAGTGGCCGGATCTCAGCTCACTGCAAGCTCCGCCTCCCGGGTTTACACCATTCTCCTGCCTCAGCCTCCCGAGTAGCTGGGACTACAGGCGCCCGCCACCACGCCCGGCTAGTTTTTTGTTTTTTTAGTAGAGACGGGGTTTCACCGTGTTAGCCAGGATGGTCTCGATCTCCTGACCTCGTGATCCGCCCGTCTCGGCCTCCCAAAGTGCTGGGATTACAGGCTTGAGCCGCCGCGCCCGGCCTGTACTTTTTATTTCTATCTATCCCCTCCAAAATATAAAAACTAATTATGACTGTTCTTGTTTCTTGTGGCAATATGCTTATTTGTATAAGTTCAGTAAGAATTTACTCTCTTTATAGCTGGATACAATTAGAAACATTGCTTATATCACCAAGGCTTCGGCTGGAATGCCATATTGAGAATTGGGTATGATACCTGGCTTCCAAGATTCCCAGCTTTACAGTGAGTGAGTAAATATTATTACATCCTGAGAGGCCCAAGAACCTTAAGACTATAGATGAAATCTACAGTCTGCCTTGGTTTGGCTTCCTAACCTCAAAAGGTTTTTAAGTTTGAGATTCCTATATAGTCAATCACATATATAAATAATCAGACCAAAACTGATAAAAATAAACTTATTTTCACAAAAACCATCTTTATTATCTTTAGTAGAATTGAGGATGACTGTGAATTAAAAAGTTATTTTTCTAAAGAAAAACTATAATACAATCGTTATTAAACTAAAGCTCTATGCACGGTTTTGTGTTCTTCTTATACTCCTGTAGACTGGACTGGCTCTTAAATTCTTCATGGTTCCTCTAATCTAATTATTTTATATAAAACTATTAAAACCAGGAACTACTCTTCCTGAAGCGTATAAGCTTAAACTAAATAAATTTCAAGAGACAAGTCTCATGCCTGACAAATGAGCCACACAGAAAGTTTATGAAGTTGCCAATAACATCACCAGAGGCATTCAAACTGCAAACTAAGACAAGAAGCTGATGACTTCATGCTATAGATAGCTTTTCTCAAGATGTCAGAACAAGACTCCATATCATAATGAGATTCTTACCCCTCTCAATGCCTACCATTTTACTTGACAGAATAAGAGTGTAACTGAAATTTTACAATCAGTAGCTTCTGTTGGTAACTTGACAGAACCTGACCTAAGAGATTCTTTAATCTATTTAGTGGGTGACTTTGGCAACAACCAAAATATGGCTGGTGTTCATTCTCTGCTTTAATTCAACCCAGCCATGGGATAGTAGATGATAAAATTGCTTTATAGTATCTATTGGCTGGATAAGAAAACTACTTTTTTATTGCTAATACTACATGCTGTACCTGGACAAATTCATTTGGGAAAATTGTGACTCATATATATATATATATATAAAATAAGAAAAAATTTATATATAAAATGAGAAAACAAGTCACATGATTATAACAGGTGTCACCTAATTTGCATTTAATTTATTCAATTGGTTGCCTTTAAGGCTAGATTCATGACTCAAAATGATTATACAATACTGAAGTATTATAAGCTCTTATATTACTTTACATTTTAAACTTTTTACCTGTTACTTGTTGAATTTCTGCAAAAATACAACTCTTAACAGAATAGTGCTGGCCCAGCACTTTGAGATGATAGCCAATGTCTATGGAAGAGACAAAATTAAACTTAATAATGGTCTCCAATTAAACTTGGCTTGAAAGTCACTCCCTCCAACTCTCCCTTGTTGCTCAAACATTGTTAAAATTCTGTTGAAATTTTGGCCTAGTCTCCATTCACTCTCCAACTTGAGACAAGACCAAAAAGCCAGGAAAGGTCCATAATAGCACCAAGAGATAATCAAAACCTAGCTACAGGAGGATTGGTCAGCAATGCTTTCAGAGAAAGATTGTAATAAAAAGGAAAAATGTGCAAGTTGTCAGAATCAAAATGGAGTCATTTTTTTAAAAAGAAAAAACCCTGAATAATAGAACCAAGGAAAGCCATGAAGGGCGACTTCTCGTGCAAAAGTGCCTGATAACAAAAACGATCACAAAAGAATCAAAAAAAACCACAGCCTTGCATAAAGCCCTTTGCAAACTTACACAAAAAAATACTCTTCAAGGACATTGGCCCAACAATATCTTGTCGGACCTCAGATTGGCACCACACTTGTTATTGATTCTTATAGCCAAAGATAATTATCTCTAAACAATTATATAATCTTCCTCATTTTTTTGAACCTGCTTTTCTTTATCTTCCAGAATACACATATTGTTTACTATGGCACATTGATTTTCATTGCAATGCCGTATTCCTGAATATATATAATTCCTTTTAAAGGGCCTCTCTCTGCCTGTTATTCGGGCTAATATACCTCTTTCTCTCCCTTCAGCTAACACTTCATTTGGTTGAGGTCCTTTTCATAGTGAGTAAATAAAACCTAGTTGCACACACTAAAAGACCTTGACCACATAATATTAGAGGGGCACAAGAGGGGACTCTGATGATCACCTTCAACTCATACTTCTCCTCTCAGCTCTCATTGTACAGAAACAACCTTGTTTCTTTGATGATCACAATCAATCACTTCAACTCAAAGTAATCTTTTCTGCCTATTCATGCTGTTACTGGAGGAACTGAAAATAGCTATAATGCACACTAAGCTTTCAATTTGGTGGAGTCCATTTGTGGTCCTCTGATGGATGAAATAAAAAATAAACAGTAAGACTCTGAGGCAGCATAACAGGAAAGAGAAGTCTCATGTATCACAATATTACCTAAACTTAGGTCACATAACTACCTTGAACTGATGTTTCTACCAACTTTTCTTGAGAAATGTACCTTTAATATTTTGATCTCCTCTTCCTCTTTCTTCTTCCTCCTCCTTCCTCGACCTCCTCCGTCTCTTCCTCCTCCTCCTCCTTCTTTTCTTCCTCCCCTTTCTCTGTTTCTCTCTCTTTTTGTCTTTCCTTAAATGTATTATTCAAGGTGATTTATGAAAAAAGAGATTCACTATGCATGTGCTGGAACAGGAAAGGAGGAGTTTTGAAATTAAAAATACATAATGAAACACTGTATGTTTAGAGAAGAGGTAAGCAAGCAGAGTAGTAAACTAAGAAGTGAAGTGCGATGAGCTATTGATGTGGGACTGCCAGCCTCAGTGAGCTCACAAACAAGTGTCTGGTGTTAGAGTTACAATCACTCTTAGCATGTGTGAATTGTACGTAGCAAGTAGGAATAGGAGCTAAACAGAAAGCAGAAGGAACTGGGGCCAAGCTGGAAATGACCAAGTAACCTGTGCCCACCCATCAATCATAAACCTTAAAAAAAATTCGGACAGAGATGATGGCTACGTCACTCCTACTCTCCAATTTTGCATGATACTTCCACCAGAAGACCACCAATGATTATTTTGTCAAATACTAAACTGGAACCACATAGTTTCCAGGTTAATCAAGTTGGCATAACCCTATCCACCACATTATGTATCTGTATATGTGTTTGTGTTTGTAAAAACTGTTAAAAATAGATAAGTACAAAAATTATATCTTTGTACAAATTATTTATTCAAATTTTTATTTTATATTGATAATTGTCATTGCATGTATTTATGGAATGCAAAATGGTATTACAATTTTTCAACACAATGTGGAAACATTAAATTAAGATAATTAACATTTCCATGACCTCAGATGTCTATTTTCTGATAAGAACATTAAAAATTTACTTTTTAATCTTAAAATGTACGGAACTTCCTTATTAGCATATTCACTATGCTGTATAAGTAATCTAAAGAAAATCAAACTTATTTTTCCTTGTACTCTTTTGACTATTACTGTTCAGTTTTCCCCATTTCCTAGCTTCTAGTCACCACCATCCTAACTCTCTGCTTTTATGAATTTAATTTCTTTAGATTTCTTATATAAGTGAATCCGTCGTATTTGTCTTTCTGTGTTTTGTCTTATTTCACTTAGCATTAAGTTCTCCAATTCTATTTATGTTGTTTCAAATGACCAAATCTGTTCTTTTTCAAAGCTGTACAGTATTACATAATGTATATATGCCACATTTTCTTTATCCGTTCATCCTTTGATGGACACTTAGGTTGATTTCATAGCCTGAATCAACCTGTGAATAGTGCTGCAATGAAACAGAACTGCAGCCATCTATTTGACATATTGATTCTCAATCTCAAGTAAATACTTAGAAATGGGGTTTCTAGATTATATGGTATTCTAATGCTAGTTTTCTGAGGTACCACCATAGTATTTTCTATAGTGGTTGTATGAAGTTACATTCCCAACAATAGTATATAAGAATTTCCTTTTCTCCACAGCCTCAACAGGACTTGTTATTTGCTGTCATTTTTTATAATTACCATTCTAACAGGCACGACGTAACATCTCATTGCAGTTTTAGTTCGCATCACCCTGATGATTGGTGATGTAGATAATTTTTTCATGTATCTGTTAGCCATTTCATTGTTTTCTTATTAGAAATATCCATTCAATTACTTTGACCATTTCTTAATTGGATTATGTGTTTTCTTTCTATAGAGTTGTTGGAGTTTCTAACATATTTTTATCAGATGTATGACTTGCAAATATTTTGTCTCAATCTGTAGGTTGTCTCTTTGCTTTGTTAGTTGTTTTCTTTGATGTGCAGAAGGTTTTAATTTTGATGTGATTTCATTTGTCTAGCTATCTTTTGGTTACCTTGTACTTTTGGGGTCAAATTTTAAAAATTATTGCCCAGACCAATGTCAAGTAGTTTTTACTTTTATTTTCCTCTAGTAGTTTTATAGTTTCTGATTCTTTAATTTTTTTCATCTATTTTGAGTAGACTTTTGTATATGGTATAAGATGAAGGTACAATTTTTTTCTTTTACATATGGATATCCAGTTTTCCTAGCACCATTTATTGAGGCGATTGTACTTTTTCCGTTGTATATTATTGGCAATTTTGTTGAAAATCTATTGACTACAGAGGCATGGGTTCTTTTCTGGGCTCTCTGTTCTGCTCCATTGGTTGATGTGTCTATTGTTATGCTAGTACCGTGCTATTTTAAATATCATTGCTTTAAAGTATAGCTTGAAATCATGGAGTGAGATACATCCAGCTTTGTTTTCTTTTCTTATATTGCCTTGGCTATTTGCTTTTTGCTATGGTTCACATACATTTTAAGATAGATAGTTTCTGTACATTTGAAAAATGACATTGGAATCTTGATAGAGATCTCAATAAATGTGTAGATAGCTTTGTGTAACATGAACATTTTTACAATATTAATTCTTCCAATCTATAAATAAAAAATATCTTTCCATTTATTTGTTTCTTCTTCAATTTTTTTTTTTTTTTTTTTTTGCTAATGGTTTATAGTTTTCAGCATACAGGTTTTTCACATTCTTGGTTAAATTTATTATTAAGTATTTTATTTTATTTTTTGTAGCCATTTTAAATGGGATTATGTTTATTTAATTTTGATAAGTTTTTTGTTAGTGTAGAGAAGCACTACTAATTTTGGCATGTTGATTTTGTATCCTGAAACTTTACTGAAATTTTTAATAAGTTTAAAATTTTTAATAAAATTTTAATTTCTAATAGTTTTGGTGAAATGTTTAGGGCTTTCTATATATAAGATTATGTTAGCCAGGCGCAGTGGCTCATGCCTGTAATCCCAGCACTTTGAGAGTCTGAGGTGGGTGAATCATTTGAGTTCAGGGGTTCAAGATCAGCCTGGCCAACATGGTGAAACCCTGTCTTTACTAAAAATACAAAAATTAGCTGGGTGTGGTGGCGAGTCCCTGTAGTCTCAGCTACTTAGGAGGCTGAGGCATGAGAATTGCTTGAACCCAAGAGGCAGGGGTTGTAGTGAGCTGAGATAATGCCACTACACTCCAGCCTAGGCAACAACAAAGGCTCCATCTCAAAAAAAAAAAAAAAAAAAAATTAGAATGTTATTTCTGATTCCAATTAGAACTGAGGATTTTAAGTTCTGGCTAGAATGTGCAGTGCTATGTTAAATAGATATGGCAAGATGGGACATCCTTGTCTTCTTTCAGATCTTAAGAGAAGACATATTAAAACTTTCGTGTTAAGCATGATATAAACTGTGGGTTTGTCGTATATACCTTTATTGTGTTCAGGTACATTTCTTCTATACCTAAATTTATTGCAAGGGTTTTTCATTATTATGAAATACTGTTGAATTTTGTCAAATATTTTTCTGCAACTATTGAGATGATCATATGATTTTTGTTCATCATTCTGTAAATGTGGTTTTTCACACTTGTTGATTTGAGTATGTTGAATACTTTTTGCATCCCAAGGATAAAATAAAATATCACCTGATTTTGATGAGTGATCCTTTTAATTTGTTGTTAAATTTGACTTGCTTTTTTTTTTTTTTTTTGAGGTTTTTGCATCTATGCTTATCAAAAATATTGGCCTGCAATTTTCTTTTCTTGTGATGTCCTGGTCTTGCATTCATATCAGAGTAAGGGGGGAAGAGGGAAGTATTCCTTCTTCTTCCATTTTCTGGACTAGTTTGTGAAGAATTGATATTAACTCATTTTAAAAGTTTGGTAGAATTTAGCAGCAGTAAAGTCATCAGGTCCTGGTCTTTTCTTTGTTTGAAAATATTTTATTACTGATTCAATCTCCCCTCTCATTATTTCTATGGTAAGATTTTCTATTCCTTTGGGATTCAGTTTTTGTAGGTTGCATGTGTCAAGGAATTTATTCATTACACCTGAGTTTTGTTTTTGTTTTTTTGCCTAGAATTGTTCATATCAGTTTCTTATAATCCTTTTCATTTCCGTGGTGTCAGTTGTAATCGTTTCTCTTTTGTTTCTGATTTATTTGCTACTTTTGTTAGCTGTAGTTTTGTCAATTTTATCTTTTTAATGAATTGACTCTTAGTTTCACTGATCTTTTGTATTATTTTTCTAGACTCTATTTTATTTATCTCTGCTCTGCCCTTTATTATTTCTTTCCTTCTTCTACAATTGAGATTAGCTTGTTCTTCTTTTTCTAATTCTTTGAGGGATAACATTATGCTGTGTATTTGTAATGTTTCTTTCTTTTTCTGATACAGGCATTCCACAAGTTTTGTTATAATATATTTCTTTTTTGTTTGTCTCAATATGTTTTAATTTTTCTTTTAGTTTCTTCATTGACTCATTGGTTGCTCAGGAACATGCTATTTAATGTTCATGTATTCATAAATATCCCCAAATTGTCTCCTGTTACTGCTTTATTGTTTCATATCATTGTGTCCAGAAAAGGTAATTGATATTATTCCAATCTTTGTAAAATTTGCTAATTGTTGTCTTGTAGTTTACCATATAATGTATCCTGGAAAATGTTCTGTGTATTCTTGAGAAAAAAAATGCACATTCTATTGCTGTTCAATAAAATACATTGTATATGTCTGTTAGGTCCATTTGGTCTAAAATATTGTTCAAATCCAGTGTTTCCTTATTAATATAATGTGTGGATGATCTGTCCATTACTGTAAGTAGAATATTGAAGTCCCCTACTATTATTTAATCGCAATCTAGCTCTCTTTTCAGATCCTTCAACCTTTATTTTATTTATTTAGGTGTTTTGCCCTTGGCTGCATATTGTTTTATCCTCTTGATGAATTAACTCCTTTATTTATTTATTTTTATTTACTTATTATTGTTTTGAGATGGAGTCTCGCTCTGTCGCCCAAGCTGGAGTGCAGTATCGTGATCTTGGATCACTGCTAGCTCCACCTCTCGGGTTCAGGCCATTCTCCTGCCTTAGCCTCCCGAGTAGCTGGGACTACAGGTGCCCACTACCACACCTGGCTAAATTTTTTTTTATATTTTTAGTAGAGATGGGGTTTCACCGTATTAGCCCGGATGGTCTTGATCTCCTGACCTTGTGATTTGCCTGCCTCAGCCTCTCAAAGTGCTGGGATTACAAGCATGAGTCACTGAACCTGGCCACTCCTTTATTTTTATATAATGTTCTTCTTTATCCCTTTTACAGTTTTTTATTTAAAGGCTATTTCCTCTGATATAAGTATTACTGCACCTGCTAATTTTTGGTTTTTATTTGAATGGAATATTTTTTTTTTCAGTCCCTTCTCAGTGTACTTGTGTTCTTAAAACTGAGTTTTGTCTCTTGTAGGCAGCATGTAGTTAGTTACGTCTTGTTTTAAATACATTCACACTGTATGTCTTTTTATAAGAGAATTTAACCAATTTGCATTTAAGGCAATTATTAATAGGCAAGTACTTGCTACTGCCATTTTGTTCATTGTGTGTGTGTGTGTGTGTCTCTCTCTCTATATATATGTATATACATACATATATACAGTTTCATTACTTCTTTTTTGTTATTTTACTGTCTTTGTGGTTTGCTGGTTTTCTGTAGCATTATGTTTTAAATCTTTTTATTTTTGTTTTGCGCATCTCCTAAGGTTTTTTTTTTTTGGTTGCCATGAGGTTTACAAGAACATGTTACACTTATAGGCATCTATTTCAAACTGAAAACAACATTGACTGCATACAGAAATTCTGCACTTTTTGTCCTCACCCACATTTTATGTTTTTGATGTTTAAATGTACATCATTTTGTAATATTGTATGTATCCCTACACAGTTTATTTTAGCCCTTATTCTTAACAATTTTGTCTTTTATCCTTTATAGTAGGGATAAAGTTGCTTTTTGTATCACCATTACAGTCCTAGTGTTCTGAATATTGGTCATTATTACTTACATCGTTAAGTTTTGTGCTTATATACATTTAATTTTATTAATTGGCAGCCTTTTATTTTATCTTAAAGAACTCTATTAAGCAATTTATCTTAAGACAGGCCTAGTGGTGATGAACTTCCTAGACTTTTGTTTATCTGTGAAAGTTTATTTTTTAAATTTTATTTCTCCTTTATTCCTGAAACAAAGCTTTTTTGAGTCAAATATTTTTGGTTGTCAGGTTTTTGCCTTCATTACTTTGAATATATACCACTCACTCTCTCCTGCAGAGCAGAGTTTCTGCTGATAAGTCCACTGATAGTCATACTGGAACTCCTCTATTTGTGATGTACTTTTATATCTTGCTGATCTTGGGATTTTTCTTTGTCTTTGATTTTTAATAATTTGATTATTATGTGTTGTGATAAGCTCCTTTTTGGATTAATTTTTTTGAGACAGAGTCTCACTCTGGTCCCCCAGACTGGAGTGCAATGGCATGATCTTGGCTCACTGCAACCTCCGCCTCCTGGGTTCAAGAGATTCTCCTGGCTTAGCCTCTTTCCTCCTGAGTAGCTGGGATTACAGGTGCCTGCCACCTCACCCGGCTAATTTTTGTGTTTTTAGTAGAGACAAGGTTTGGCCAGGCTGGTCTCGAACTCCTGACCTCAGGTGATCCTCCCGCCTTGGCCTCCCAAAGTGCTGGAATTACAGGGTTGAGCCACTGTGCCCGGCCTTTGGATTAAATTTTACTGAAGATTAATGAGCTCCCTGTATCTGGATGATGGCTTCTTTCTTCAGATTAGGAAATTTTTTCATTATTCTTTATTTCTTTAATCCATTATTACTTTAAATATGTTTTCTGGCCCATTTTCTCTTTCTTCTACTTTTAAATTCTTATTATATAGAGAGCTTAGATCTTTTCATGATGTGCCACATATCCTGTAGCATAGGCACATAGGCTTTCTATATTCTTTTTCATTCTTTTTTTTTTTTTTTTGCAAGTTCACTGATTGTTTCCTCAGCTTGATCATGCTAGGTGTTCAGACTTTTTATTTGCATGTTTCAGTTAAGTCATGATATTTTTCATTATTAAGATTTCTATCTTTTGTAAAACTACTTGACTTTTTTATGTATTGTTTTTTAGGTTTCATTTAATATTTCATACATATATTCTTGGAGTTCATTGAACTATTTACAGAGGATTATTCTGAATTCCTTTTTCCTGAATTTTATAGTTTTCCTTTTTTTAATGGCCATTATTGGAGATTTATTTGTTTCTTTTGGAGGTGACATAATATTTTGAGTCTTTGTATTTGTTATGTCTTTGTGTTGATGTTTGCACATTTGTGGAGACAGAGACCATGTTCAATTTTTACAGAAGTTCTTTGAGAGGGATAGACCTTTACTATTTATTATATCTTATGATTCTGATTGGGCTGACTGGTATTGACCCTAGGGAGATAAAGCTTGCTCTTAGATTCTTTAGATGTCTAGGCTGCTGTCTTTGGTCTGAAGTTATGTGAGATAGCTAGTTAGGTTCTGCCATACAGGGAGACCACTGGCTAAGCTCTCCAATCAGGCTGTACTTCTGGATGGGCATTGCAATCACTTTTGATGCAGCTGGGACACAAGATATATTCTCTGACCAGAAAGCACCCTTATTTGAGTTCAGCAGTTGGAAAGAATTGTAAGAGAGGCCTCAAAGTTAAGTAGATCAGGATAGGTGGACTGACTGTTATGCTCAGTAGAAATGTAGTGTTGAGATCCACTAACCTCCATGAATGTGGTCTGGTGATGGGCTTTGAATCTGTAAGGAGTGCTGACTGAATTCCTTGATATGACAGAACTAGTGCCTGCTTGTTGTCTCATACTCTCATAATAATAAATTCCCTCATAATGTTCTAGGGGATGAAGGCTGGCAAGCTTTCATGGTGGCACAGATAAGCAAGTCTCCCAGCAGTTTCATGTTTGGTTTGAACGCTCCCAGGCTGAAGCAGAGGGAATCCATAACAAACACAGGACCTCTTCAGAATATGCTATGGGACAGAGGCTGGCAAGCTGGTCCCTGTAGCTCACATGAGTGAGTCTCCCTCTGTGTCCCTGTGTGAATAGTACTATGTTGGAACAACAACTGAAGTGGGGTAGAGCCAAATTATAGGCTTTTACTTTCACTGCTGAGACTAGTATCAGTGGGCAAATGAGCCTTTCTGTCAAGGCACTAGTGTGAGTAATTCTCCTTGGTAGATGGTTTTGGTTGCAGGCTTATGGCCAAAAGGGGTTGTAGCCAAGCCATTGAGGAACAGAGCAGTTTCTGGGTTTGAACTTGGGATCACCACTGGTACTCCTGCCACCTGGGTATGGGTTTGCATTCTGCAAATATTCCTCCTAGGCCTTGGGCTCCATTAGGGTTTTGAAACCTCCTGCCTGAATCCCAGGGCTTCCACAATGAGACTTTTGTCTATGGATGAATACAAAATTCTCGTTGTTGTTAGGGAATAAAAGTGGGTGACCTCCTATTCTGTCATCTTGTTGATATATTCACCCATGTCATAAAATTATACCCCCAAAATATACACACAAGGCAAAACTAACAAAAACCTTGAGAAAGAAAGCACATTTGAGCAGAGAAGTAAAGGTAACATTTTAATTATCCATTGATGGATAGGAAAAACAAACAAACAAAAAAAGACAGAAGGTGGCATTCAGGCAGAGGAAATAACATAAAGAATGAGGAGAATGTGTAATGTGTTTAGGGAATGGCTAGTAGCTTTCAGTGGACAAAGTAAATGGTAAACATAATATTAGGAAACATGATAGAAAAATAGATTTAACTAAATAGAGGATAACTTTAAACTTCATGTCAGGAAGTTTAGACTTAATGGGGAGCCAGTTAACATTTTTAAGTTTGAGAATGTGATCAGGTTTGTTTTCCAGATAAATCACTGATGAAGAAGGGAAAAAAATGAGGTCAGGCGTGGTGGCTCATCCCTGTTATCCCAGCACTTTGGGAGGCCGAGCTGGGCAGATCACAAGGTCAGGAACTCAAGAGCAGCCTGGCTAATATGGAGAAACCCTGTCTCTACTAAAAATACAAAAATTGGCTGGGTGTGGCCATGCATGCTTGTAATCTCAGCTACGCTGGAGGCTGAGGCAGGAAAATTGCTTAAACCCAAGGGGCGGAGGTTGCAGTGAGCCCAGATCATGCCGCTGCACTCTAGCCTGGGTGACAGAGCAAGACTCCATCTCGGAGAGTGGAAAAAAAAAGGGAAAAAAGTCACTTAGAGGGCCAAGTGACTACAGCAGAGATAATTGTTAAGAAATAATTGGAATAGTTCTAGAGATACATGATTCAGAATTAACTAGGACAGGAATAATGAAAAATGAGATGAACAGAAAGCTATGAAATTCATGATGGTGGCCAGATCCAATTGTCTGGTGGCTAAATATGGAAATTGGGATACAAAATTATTTGAAGACAATTCTGTATTCTTATTCTGCGTGAATGTATGGAGTTTAAAGCTAATTTAAATTCATATTAGAGGTAGCTTAGGCAGGAAGTCTCAGAATGTGAATTGCACACTATAACTGGAATTGCTACAGTGATTTTCAAGGGAGTCTCCATAGAACCAGTCATCCATGACTCAGAGAAGTGGTTTTCAGACATGGTAGATCATCAGAATCACAAGATAAAAAAGGAGGGTTAAGGGAACCGGGAACAGGGGGAATGCAGGGGAAAGGGGATGGCTTTAAAACAAATCACATATCTGGCTTTATTCCAGATTTACAAGACCATATTCTTGAGAGATGGAGCCTCAAAATCTGTATTTTAAGCTCATGCAGTGCTTCTGTAGTCAGCTAAGTTTGTGAGCTGGCATGTTGACTTGCACAGCTTCAGGGGATGCCAATCATGGCATGTAGTATTTGTGAATGTGAAAAAGTGCACAATGTACAAAGCAGTAATCAATGGCTTTACTGAAGTAAGTGAGGTCTAAGAGATTTCATTATTAAGAAAACACCCAAAGGCAGATCACAAATGGAGCAGAATGTAAAGAACAAAGAAAAAAAACAAGCCCAGATTGTAGTAATAAAAGCGAATGTTTCTATGGATATCCATAGGACAGGTCACAAAAGGCAGTGAAATAATAGCCATAACAAAGCTTCTGCTGTGCACCTTTCCAACCTTGCTTTATATACTTTGAACATTATAGTGGGAGATTCTATGAGGGCAGAATCTTTTTGTTCACCAGTATATCCCCATCATGTAATACAGAGGCCAGCATATAGAAAGTGCTCAACAAATATTCACCAATGAGATCAATAATTTATTCAACACATAAACTGTATACATTTCCTAGACTCTGTGCCAAGTGTCATGATTATATAAACTAATAAGGTATTGTCCCTGCTTGAAGGGAGCCACGTGTTTAAGAGTAAAAGACACATTTATTTGTAAACAAATAAGATCAATTAAATTACAGATTTGTGGATTGAAGATGGAGCAAAGAGGGCTTTCATCAGTCAAAAGCTAAGGACATTTTTTTGCCACATGAAATGCTATCTAGCTTGGGAGATAGGTGATGCTCTTATCTATATCTGACTCAAAGTGAGAGGCTTCCACAAATATTTTTATAAAATTTCAACTTTCAATAAAATCCCATTACTTTTCCATCCTACCACAATAATTAGAATGTCCCACATAAGTGGATGGTAAAAGATTAGTAGGCAATTTGCTTCTACAAACTTTATACTTTTCCTGGGAGGTTTGATATTCCACAGAGGCATGGTCCTTGGCACCCCAGGCCATAAACATCCATTTTTTATCTTTCTCAATCTGTGGTCAGTTAGCTCTAAGTGAAAGTAACAGAGGAAAGCCATTATGCAGATGTATCCATTAAGAGTCATCTTTCCTTAAAGATCATGGAGAAGGAGGTGCAAATTGCTTTATCTGACAGTTTTGCTTATAATTAATGTCAGGACTCTGATTTTTACTATTATAGCTCAGCATCTCAAGGTCAGAGATTCTGTGCTAGTACAATCCTGTCCTTACCACAATATTTACATGTATCCGTGTTTCTTTACTTTTTGAGTTTCTGCTTTATCTCCTGTCAAAAGCTTTCTGATTTTTATTAGGTACTTTTTTTTTTTTTTTTTTGTAATTGGAAGCCTGGCTTTAGTAATTACATGATTGTAAGTAATGTATTTTAAAACATTTTGGTGATAACTTTGTAATAAACATTTGTTTATCTTTCCAATCATTTAATAAATAAATATATACTAGTTATTTATTAAGCTTCTTTTTTTGGTAGGTATCATTACAGGCACAGGGTGACTAATGCAGGGGTGACTAAGACAGACAAGGTACTGGTCTGGTAGAGTTTCTGTTTTAATTATATGGAATAAAGAAATAATCAAACATAAGATTTTTCTCAATACGGATTTAATGCAATTAATAAAATTAGCTAATAACATCTAGAATTATTATTTCAGTTACTATTATTTAGTCAAAGAGAAACTCTCAGATAGGTTGATATGACTTAAAGTATTTCAAGGGGTTTTTTAACTTGGGAATTTAGGAAAATAACAAAAGGGATTATTTGAGAAGACAAAACAATTTTAAGAAAAGTGACATATAGGCTTACCTAATGGATAACTTGTTATAAAAAATTAATTATGGCATAAATCTGACAGCTATATAGTCTTTTAAATTATATCAGGTTCCTAGTGGTACTGACTAATGGAGGTAATGAATTTTGGTACTTTTAATATTAAAATAAATTAGACTTTGGGAGGCCGAGACGGGTGGATCACGAGGTCAGGAAATCGAGAGCATCCCGGCTAACACAGTGAAACCCCGTCTCTACTAAAAAAATACAAAAAACTAGCCAGGCGAGGTGGCAGGTGCCTGTAGTCCCAGCTACTTGGGAGGCTGAAGCAGGAGAATGGCGTAAACCCGGGAGGCGGAGCTTGCAGTGAGCTGAGATCTGGCCACTGCACTCCAGCCTGGGCGACAGAGCGAGACTCCGTCTCAAAAAGAAAAAAAAAAAAATAGAAATTAAATAGGAAATATTAAATACCTTGACCAGAGGCATGTAGTTCATTAAAAATATATATGAGACTAGAATTCAAACCTTCAGTCTTCACAAATAATGCTTATTTGTCTGTTTGTAGGTTTGTCTTACCTACACTACACTGCTCTCAACAGCCAACTAAGAAAATCAAAAGCACCCATGGATTTTTGATATTTAATAAAATGATCTTGTTGCTCCAAGTGCAATGTGATTGAAGAATTGGCCTCCCCCAGCCAAGCCAAAAAGTTTTTAAATAAAAAATCATACTATGATAAAACTAAGTTTAAAAGGGACATAATTGGTTACACACACACACACACACACACGCACACTCTAATACATCATTGAGTTCTTAGTAACCTTTTAATCTATTTAATTCAGAAACCTTAAATTAGATGTGGAAGAAACATGCTATTAACCAGAACAGTGAGAGAACCCATTACCAATGGACCATGACGTTACATCTCTTTCCCCACTTGCAATAAAGAGTGATCAAGTGCCTTGATTGATTGGAACATCTTAGGTGTTTCCTAATTGCACAAAGAAGCTGGATCAAATTTGCCTTATTTTATGAGAATTACATTAAAATGATTTTTAAGTGCATCCTGTATATATATCATACTACCTTTTAATATATTCCAGAATCAGAATGAATGATCATCTGGAATAGATTTAAATGACTTAGAGTGAAAATAGAGAAAGCATTCACCTATCTCAAACTGTTTGCTCATTAGTCATGGTATATAACATTATCTATCTATCTATCTATCTATCTATCTATCTATCTATCTATCTACATACACACATTTATGTAACTTATATATAAACACCCCCTACACATATCTATCTACCTATCATCTATCTGTATTTACTGTTCTTTTTTCCTTAGATATTCATACAGTCAGATCCTCTGAAATGTTTTAGATCTTAAATATCAACCAATCTGAGAGTTTCTCTTTGACTAAATAATAGCAACTGAAATAATAATTCTAGATGTTATTAGCTAATTTTATTAATTGAATTAAGTCCATATTGAGAAAAATCTTATGTTTGATTATTTCTTTATTCCATATAATTAAAACAGAAACTCTACCAGACCAGTACCTTGTCTGTCTTAGTCACCCCTGCATTAGTCACCCTGTGCCTGTAATGATATCTACCAAAAAAAGAAGCTTAATAAATAACTAGTATATATTTATTTATTAAATGAATGTACTAAATGATTGCAAAGATAAGCAAATGTTTATTACAAAGTTATCACCAAAATGTTTTAAAATACATGACTTACAATCATGTAATTACTAAAGCCAGGCTTCTAATTACAAAAAAAAAAAAGTACCTAATAAAAATCAGAAAGCTTTTGACAGGACATAAAGCAGAAACCCAAAAACTAAAGAAACATGGATACATTAAGAAATGTAAGCATCAGCAAAATCAGGAAAAGGGACCAGGTACCTTGTCTTTTACTGAAATGCTTTTTCATTGCATTATTTAACACAGGTATGTCAATGAAAATTAAATTAATTGTTAGTTAATAAAGGTAATCACTATCTCTGTCCTCATTTCCATTTCTACATATGAACTCAACAAAATATGCACTCTTTGAATATATATTATTCATCTGTCCCCAACTTTACCTATATCCAATTGAGAAACATAAAATAGTCTTAGGCAAAAATAATGATTTTATGAAGAAGATCATTTAAGGACTCTTTAAAACAGCTTGTTGGAATAAAAAAAAAAAATAGGATTTGGGAAGACATCTGATTTCCTCTCAGAGATTTAGAAAGCTAGAAAAAACATTACTTCCAGTCATAAAAGAAAACAAAACAAAACAAAAAAACTGAACAAATGCAAAGTCATGAATTTCCTTTAATCTGAGGTGAGATTACCAGGGAACAAATTGGTCTGAAATCTAAAGAGAGGCAGATGACAAAATCTAGGAAAATAAGACATGCACACTGAGTTACTTGGGGGTAGACCCAACGAGATGCTGGTAACAAGAGTTCATCTAGAGAGGTTAAAGAATTGGTAAATGTTTACGATCTTGCAGTGGAAAGAGTGTGAGTCTTTGAGAATCACAGAACCTGGGGAGGCTGAGTGCTTTTCGTGGTCTTTCTCTAAAAATGACCCTGTGTACTCACTGAAAAGATTGGATAAGACTGCAATAAAGTATCACTTGTGGAATATACCTGAGAGAGGAGAAGAGCAGCCATTGCAGGAGGGGCACAAACTGCCTTCACATTCTTCCTCCCCACCCCTCTTATGGAGCAAAAGCTTTCATCTGTGGAGACAGACAACAAATAAAATCATTCCAAGTCACTCATGAAAACCCATCGCAGCTAAGAAGAGCGAAAATTGGGGGAAGATTTTGTGTGAGCAATGAAGGAATATGTGATGGCTCAGAAAAATGACTTGGAGAAATGCAGACAGACTTAGCAGTCCTCATGTCCCCATGAACAGAGTGTCTACATAATCAGCCACCCACCTTCAGACTAACAAGTGTTAACTAACAAATAATTATCAAATACTGCTGAAGAAAAAAAAAAATAAAGAGGAGAAAGAACATGGAAAGAAACACTGTCTGATAGGCAGCCCCTAGAGCTGAGGGTAAAGAAGATGTTAGAAAAAAAAAAAAAATACACTATCTGGTAAACTAGCCATTACTTGTATCATTAAAAGTCTGAAACACAGTTGCAGAATACAAAATCAACATACAAAAATTGGTAGCATTTCTATTTGCCAGCAGTGAACAGTCTGAAAGAGAAAAAAGTAATCCCATTTACAATGGCCACAAATAAAATACCAAGAAATTATCTTAATTGAAGAAGTGAGAGATCTCTACAATGAAAACTTTAAACACTGATGAAATAAATTGAAGAGGACATCAGAAAATGGAAATATATTTCATCTTCCTAAATTGGAAAGATTAATATTGCTAAAACATCCATACTACCCAAGCAATCTACAAATGCGATGCAATCTTATCAAAACACCAATGACATTCTTAAAAGAAATAGAGAAAACAATTTTAAAATTTATACGGAACCAAAAAATACCCAGAATAGCCAAAGCTATTCTATGCAAAAAGAATAAAACTGGGGAAACCACATTATCAGATTTTAATAATACCACAGAGCTACAATTACCAAAACAGCATGATATTGGCATCAAAACAGAAATATGTATCAATGGAACAGAATAGAGAATCAAAATACAAATCCATACATCTACAAGTGAACTTATTTTTGACAAAGGTGCCAAAAACATACACTGGGGAAAGAACGATCTCTTCAATGAATGCTGCTGGGAAATTTGGGTAACCATATAAAGAAGAATGAAACTAGACCCTTGTCTCTCAATATATTAAAAAAATCAAATCAAAATGGATTAAAGACTTATATAAGACATCAAACTATGAAACTACTAAAATAAAAGATTGAGCAAACTTTGTAGGACATTGGTCTTGGCAAAAAATTCTTGAGTAATACCCCACAAGCAAGGCAACCAAAGCAAAAATGGACAAATGGGATCAAATGAAGTTAAAAACCTTCTACAGATCAAATAAAACAATCAATAAAATGAAGAGATAATTCAAAGAATGGGAAAAAATCTTTGCAAACTATTCATCTGGCAAAAGAATAATAATTAGAATATGTAAGGAGATCAAACAACACTATAGAAAAAATATCTAATAATCTGGTCCAAAAAATGGGCAGGAGATCTGAATTGGCATTTCTCAAAAAAAGACATACAAATGGCAAACAGATAAATGAAAACATACTCAACATCATTGATCATCAATGAGACATCATCTTATCCCAGTTAAAATGGCTTATATCCAAAAGACAGGCAATACCAAATGCTATCTAGGACTTGAAGAAAAGGGAACCGTCATACACTGTTGCTGGGAATGTATATTAGTACAACCACTATGAAGAACAATTTGGAGGTTCCTCAGAAAACAAAAAATAAAGCTACCATATTATTCAGCTCTCCCACTGCTAGGCATATACCTGAAATAAAGGCTATCAGTATATCAAAGAGATACCTGCACTCGCAAGTTTTTTGCAGTACTATTCACTATAGCCAAGATCTGGAAGACACCTAAGTGTTCCTCAGTAGATGAATGGCTAAAGAAAATGTGTTACATATACGCAATGGCGTACTATTCAATCATAAAAAAGAATTCGATATTGTCACTTGCAGCAACATGGATGGAACTGGAGGTCATTATGTTAAATAAAATAAGCCCGCAACAGAAAGACAAACTTCACATGCTTTTACCTATTTGTGGGAGCTAAAAATTAAAACAATGGAACTCATGGAAATAGAGAGTCAAATGATAATATCAGAGGCTGAGAATGGTAGTGGGAGTTTTGGGGGAAGTGGGGATGGTTAATGGGTACAAAATACTAGTTAGAAAGAATAAATAATATCTAATATTTGAAAGCACAACAGGGTGACAGTCAATAATTTGATTGTACACTTAAAATAACTAGAAGAGTATAATTGGATTGTTTGCAATACAAAGGATGAATGCTTGAGGTGATGAATGCAACATTTATCTTGATATGATGATTACTATATACTCACAAAAAATAAAAAGTAAAAAAGTAAACAAATAAATCTCAAACACAGGACAACTTCTAACTCAATGGCCTGCATTTAAGGCCTAGAAGAAAGAAGGACATGCTCATTCTCAGGCATAAAAATAATTTACTTTGCTATGTACTGTTCTGCACATTTTTGGCTTTCAGGAGAAAAATAAAGCCATATAAAGTGCCTCAACCAAATAGACATTTCTATGCAAAATAACAAACCCACAGCTAACATTATGCTGCATGGGGAAAAGCCGAAATTCTTTTTCTCTAAGAACTGGAATAAAACAAGGATGTTCACTTTCCCCACTCTTGTTCAATCAACTGCTGGAAGTCCTAGTCGGAGACATCAGATAAGAGAAATAAATAAAATGTATCTAAATTGGAAAAGAAGAAGTTGAATTATCTCTCTTTCCATATTAGATGACATTATATTTAGAAAAACATAAAGGCTCCCCACAAAAGTCTCATAGATCTTATAAATGAATTTAGGAAAATTGTAGGATACTGAATCAATGCACAAAAATCTATAGCACTTTTACACACTGATAATGATTTAGCTGAGAATGAAATCAAGAAGGAAATGCCATTTACATTAGCTACAGAAAAAAAAAAAAAAACCTTAATAATTAATTTAACTATGGAGCTAGAACACGTTTACAAGAAAAGCTACAAAAAACTGATAAAGGAAATTTAAGGGATTATAACTGAATGAAAAGATATCTTATGCTCATGGATTAGAAAAATTAATATTGTTAAAATGGTCATACTTCCCAAAGCAATCTATAGGTTCAGTGTAATTTCTGTCAAAATGCCAACCTCATTCTTTCACATAATTAGAAACAAATCCTAAAATTTGTATTAAATGAAAAAAGAGCCCCAATAGTCAAAACAATCCTGGGTATAAAGAAAAACCAGGAGGCATTACACTACCTGAATTCAAAATATGTTACAAAGTAGTAATTGTAGTAATCAAAACAGCATGGTGTTTGTAAGAAAGAAAACAAAAACCACAAACAAACAACAGAAAAACCACATATACCAATGGAACAGAATAGAGAATCCAGGAATAAATTCACATATTTACAGCCAACTGGTTTTCAACAAAGGTCCCAAGAACAAGAACATACAGTGGGGCAAGGATAGACTCTTCAATAAAAGGTGCCGAGAAAATTGGATATCCATATGCATGAGAATGAAACTGGACCTCTCTCTCGAACCATATGCAAAAATCATGTCATGATGGATTAAGAATTTAAACAAAAGACCAAAAACTATGCAACTACCATAAGAAAGCATATGCAAAACATTTCAGCATGTTGTTCATGGGAAATTTTATGATTAAGATGTAAAAATCACAAATGAAAATAAAGAAATGGGACTATATGCTTCTGCATTGCAAAGAAAACAATCAGTGGAGTGAAGAGACAACCCATAGAAAGGTGGAAAATATTTGCGAACTATTCATCCAACAAGGAACTAATATTCAGAATAAACAATGAACTCAAACAACTCAATAGCAATAAAAGCAAATATTCCCATAAAAGTGGGCAAAAGACATAAACAGATATTTCTCAAAAGAAGGCATACGAATGGCCAACAGTTATATGAAAAAAATACTCAGCATCATTAATCATCAGGAAAATGCAAATCAAAATCACAAGAAGATATAATCTTACCTCAGTTTGAATGGATTTTATTAAAAAGAAGAAAAATAACATATGGTGAAGAGAAAGGAAAGAAAATAAAACTGTTATACACTGTTGGTGGGAATGTAAATTAGCATAGGCACTATAGAAAACAGTATAGTGATTTCTCACAAGATTAAAAATAGAACTGTCATACAATCAGGCAATCCTGTTACTGGGAATATATCCTACTACTGAGTATTTACAAAAAAAAAAAAAAAATGTGAGTGTATCATAGGAATACCTGCACTTGCTTGTTTATTGCAGCATTATTCACAATAAGAAAAATATGAATAAACCTATGTTCAGCCCATCAATGGATGAATGGATAAATAAATATGGTAGATACACAAAATGGAATGCTATTCGGATACAAAAATAAATCATATCATTTGCAACAACATGGAGGGAACTGGAAGTGATTATGCTAAGTAAAATAACCCATGCCCAGAGAGATTAATATCACATGTTATCACTTATATGTGGGAGTTAAGAAACATTGATCTCATAGAAGTAGAGAGTAGAATGATAGATGGATACCAGTGGCTGTGGAGGATGTATGGGTGGCAGAGCAGGATAAAGACAGGTTGATCAATGCAAACAAACGCACAGTTAGATGGAAGGTATAAGTTTTAATATTTGATAGCAGAATAGGTTGCTATATTAGCAGGAATGTATCTTTCAAACTATCTAGAAGAGAAAAGATCAAATGTTCCTAAAACAGAGAAATAATAAATACTCAATATAAGGGATACCCCAAATACTGTGACTTGATCATTACACATTCTGTGTATTTAATAAAATATCACGTTTAAATATGTAAAATATTATGTATCAAAAAAATATTGCATTAGTAAAAAAATTATTTCAATTGAATGCTGATTAGTAATAAAAGGGAAAGCATACAATAACATGATAAAATATTAAAAGCATGTATTTAAACATATAGCAGACACTAAGAGGCAAATATAGTGTGATTCTAAACAGGCAAAAATAATATTTGGCAATACAAATAGAACAATGATTAAATCTGGAAATAGTGAGGATTCATTAGAAAGAAGAAAGAGCTTTTAATAATTTATATCTTAATGAAGATGATGGGTTTCCATGAATTTCCATGGGTTTAGAAATTGACTGAAACTCATTGAATTATACACATAAAATGAATAAATTTTATTGTATGTAAATTACATCTTAGCAAAAAACAGTAAGGGGAGATATCCAACTGTGTAAATAATCACAATAAATATAAATGGATTAAAAAAATCAACTGTAAAGTGTCAACCTATGGTTAAGCAAAATTAATTTATATACTCTTTAGCAGAAATAATAAAAACATTGAAAATGTAAATTTAAAAGTTACCAAAATAAATTTGCTTTAGGTTTATTAATATCAGACAATATAGACATTAAAGCATAGGCAATACTAGAAAAAAAAGTGGGTCACTACATGATTTAATTTAATTTACCAGAACAGTTTGGAATTTACCCATAGTGCCATGTATATATATAAGGGAATTTTTTTTTAATATGAGAACAATTTTTACAAACAGAGGTCAAAGTTTAAGAACAGTTTTTACTGCTATATTATACATCAAAAAACTCAATGGGAAATAAATCAGATAAGAGATATCTAGAACTAGGTTTGGAAATCAGTTATATGATTATTCACACATAAGACAGTTTATATCAGACCACTAGAATTAAATTAATAAATGAATATTAATATCATGTACAGCATTCGAGCACATTAAAAATTAGAAAATGATGTGTTATAAAACACATACACACAAAATAGTACGGTGGGAAAATAATATAGATAATATTTTTCAAACTTACAAGCTGGAGAAGAGACAAAAAAGTAGTGATGACGGTCTTCAAATAATCATAATTGTATTATATTCTAAGTAAAGCATCTAAAAAATGACAGACTTTAACAGAGACATAATGTGTAGAATCTAAAGTCAGCCTACCTCATCTTGAATACTAGCAACACCATTAGCTTAATTGTATCTTAAGGCATATTATTTAAAGTTGCAAAGCCACAGTTGACTGTAACATAAATAACTAGTATACCTATTTCATAGAGTTTTGTGGGGAGTGAGAAAAGAATGTGGAAATATATATTAAATGTTTAAAACACCTGTGACACAAAGGGAATAATTTGTGAATTTTAAGTATTATTATTATTATTAGCCTCATCTTACAATATGTTGATGAGTAAATCAATTTATATATAAATGCTTTGACCAAAGGAAAAACTGATAAAGCCAGGAGAACCTGGGTCTAGAAAATTTAAGACGATGAAGTCATTTGAGAATTCCTAATATCCATGTAGTATAGTTTGGATGTTTGTCCTCTCCAAATCTCATGTTGAAATGTGATTTCTAATGTTGGAGGTGAGGTCTGGTGGAAAACAGTAGGGTAATGGAGGAAGATCCCTCATGAGTGGTTTGGTGCCATCTTCGTGGTAATGAGTAAGTTCTGGCTCTATGAGTTCACATGAGAACTGGTTGTTTAAAAGAGCCTAGAACTTCCTCTTCATTTATTTATTTATTTATTTATTTATTTGCTCCTATTCTCATCATGTGACATGCTTAACTCCCCCTTTGCCTTCCACTCTGATTGTATGCTTTCTGAGGCCCTCACCAGAAACAGATGCTAGCACTACACCTCCTGTACAGCCTGTAGGATCATGAACCAAAGTAAATCTCTTTTTTTTTTATCAGTTACTCAGTCTCAGATATACCTTTATAGCAATGCAAATGAAGTAATACAGAAAATTGGTACTGAGGAGTGGAGTGTTGCTATAAAGATACCTGAAAATATAGAAGCAGCTGTGGAACTGGGCAACAGGCAGAAGTTGGAAGAGTTTGGTGGTCTCTGAAGACAGGAAGATGAAGGGAAGTTTGGAGCTTCTTAGAAACTTGTTAAGTGGCTGAGACCAAAGTGCTGATAGAAATATGGACAGTGACGACCAGCCAGGCTGAGAAGGTCTCAGATGGAAATGAGAAAGTTACTGCGAACTGGAACAAAGGTCATTCTTGTTACACCCTAGCAAAGAACATGGCTGCATTGTTTTTATGTCTTAGGACTTTGTGGAAGGCTGAAGTTTCTAAGCAGCAAAGTGTTTAAGATGTGGCATGGCTCATTGTAACAATCTATGATCAGATATAAAGCAAAGCAATGACTTAAATTTGGAAATTATATTAATATTTCAAATGAAAGCAGATAATAAAAATTTGGATAATTTGCAGCCTAGCCATGTAGCAAAGAAGGAAAAGGCATTTTTAGGAGAGGAATAGTAGTGAGCTGCATAGCAACTATGTGTAGAGAGATTCACCCGACTAAAAGACAGCCAGATACTAATATCCAAGACAATGACAAAAATGCATCAAAGGCATTTCAAGAGTTTCTCGGACAGCTTCTCCCATCACAGGCCCAGATTCCCAGGAGAAGATAATGTTTACATGGCCCAGGCCCAGGGTACCACTACCCTGTCTCACCCTGGGAGGCTTCTCTTTGCATTCCCACTGCTCTAAGTCTAGCCATGGCTCAAAGTACAGTACAGCTCTGGCCCAAGTACAGCTCTGGCCACCACTGTAGAGTGTGCAAACCATAAGCTTGGTGCCGTAAGCCTTGGTACCATAAGTCTTCGTGGCTTCAACGTGGTGTCAATTCTGCAGGTGCACAGAATGCAAAAGTGAAGGAGGCTTGGCAACTTCTACTTAGATTTCAGAGAATGTATTGGAAAGCCTGGATGCCCAGAAGCCTGCCACAGAGTCAGAGTGCCCACAGAGAGACTCTACTAGAACAGTGACAATGGAAAATAATGGGGTTGGAGCCCTCATACAGAGTCTTCATTTGAGCAGTGCCTAGTGGAGCTGTGGAAATGAGGCTACCACCTTCCAGAGTGAAAAATGATACCACCAACAGCAGCTTGTACCCTGAGCCTGGAAAAGCCTCAGGCATAAAACTCCAACTAGTGAGAGCAGCCATGTAGAATGCACCCTGCAAAGCCACAGGGGTGTAGCTGCTCAAGGCATTGGAAGCCCACCCTTCACTCTAGTGTGCCCAGGATGCAAGACATGGGATTAAGGATTATTTTGGAACTTTAATATTTAATGCCTGCCTGACTAGGTTTTGAATTTGTGTGACTTCTGTTGCCCCTTTATTTTGACCAGTTTCTTCCTTTTGGAATGGGAATATCTATCCAATGACTGTATCACCAATGTATCTTGAGAGTAAATAACTTGATTTATTTTTGAGCTTCATACGTTAAAGAAACTTACTTTGAGTCTCAGTGAGACTTTGGACTTTAGACTTTTGAGTGATGCTGGAGTGATTTAAGACTTTGGGGGGCTATTGGGAAAGCATGATTGTGTTTTGCAATTTGAGAAGGACAAGAGATTTGGGAGGCAGGGACAAAATGATATAGTTTGGATGTTTGTTCTCCTCAAATCTCATGTCAATATATGATTCTTGATGTTGGAGGTGGAGCCTGGTGGGATATGCTAGAATCATGGGACTGAATCTCTTATGAATGGTCTGATGCTATCCTCACAGTAATGAGAGAGTTCTCACTCTGTGAGTTAATGAGAGATCTTTTTGTTAAAAAGAGCCTGATACTTCTTGTTTCTCTGGCTCCCTCCAGTGCTATGTGACTTCCTTCTCCCCCTTTGCCTTCTGCCATGATTGTAAGCTTCCTAAGAAGGCCCTTACCAAGCCATGCTTCCCGTACGGCCTGCAGAATCATGAGCCAAAATAAACCTCTTTTTAAAAATAAATTACTCATTCTCAAGTATTCCTTTATAGCAATGAAAATGGACTAACACATCAAGGTAGGAAATACTACTTATATTCACGAATAATATCTGTGAGTTTAGAAAAATACGTATCAAGATTCTAAGAGAAATGAAGGTATTTTCCTTTGAGCAGAGACTTTATAAGAGAATAAGGATCAAGGAAGATGTATGGCATTCTAAGGGAAAAATAAAAAGCAAGTGATGAAATCACAAGTCATCATAGTTAAAAAGGTGTCACTATAGCTAATAAATTATTTTGGCCACAGAAAAACTTTCCAGTGAGCAATGACTTCAAAAGGAAACTATATCAAACAGCAAGAAAAAAATACAAAATAGTGTCCTAGAACTGTAAAACTAAACAAAGAGGATTAAATCCCAGAATAGACTGAAATAAAGCATATTAAGAGCAATCTAAGGCTTTTAAAGCCCAGAATAAAATGAAAAAGATGGAATAGAACCAGAGCTTGGGTTGTAATGTTAATAGCCAATAGACATCAAGTAGAGAAACAGAGTTTCAATTTTCTTCTATTTTCTTTTGTAAGAATAATAATTCTATCCACTGGAAACAAGAAAAAGATTTGTTAAAGTATAATAATCTTTAATGTTTTGTATCCCACTCACTGAAGAAGTGGTAAAGAATATTTGAATTCTAGAAAGAAAACAGAAGAAACCAGAAAGCTGCAGAAGAATAAATTCTTCAGCTTCCGTAAAGGTAAAATTTAAAGATGCCCCAAATTATAGCACCTAATGTAGATCCCCAAAATGCCTAGTCCAGATACAAAACAGATGGTCTGTGAACACTCAGAAAAGGAAGCACATAACATTTGTTCTCAGCATGATTTCTGTAAATGAAAGATGACAAACTAAATTTATTTCCTTTTTTGATATAGCTCCCAGACAGCTAGATGAAAGAAATGCCCCGGACACAATACATCTGGAATTTAGAAAAACATTTGACAAGTTCTCAACTGTCCTTGTGGATAAGCCAGAGCAATGTGGGCTAGCTGATAGTGCATGGGATGGACGTAAGCCTACTTCTGTGCACGTACCCAGGGTGATAATTTATGAATCAGTGTCAGGCAGGTGGAAACTGTCTAGCACCATGTTCCAATGCTCTTTTCTTGGCCTTGTTTTATTCAACCTATTCATCAATATCTGCTTGAGCTCTTGTTGTAGCTGTATGTAAGCATATCCAAAGCAGAAGAGAAATTCACTAACATTTATTCAGCAGCCACTATGCGTTTGTCATAGTGCATATATTATCTAAATTTATCTTTATAACAGCCCTATAAGGTAGAGGGTATTAGCCCTATTTTACTAGGAAGCAAATTGGAACTCAGAGAGTTGAGATACTTGTCTCATAACCAGCACGTAGTTGAACAAGGAAATAGGTTTGTGTAATTCAAGACTTTATGGCCTTTCCACTGTATTATGCTATCTCAAAATAAAGATCAACTGCAGAATGTGATTATCATAAAAATTATTGCTGACTCCTGTTACATTAATAGTCGTTTAGTCACCCGATTAATGGAGGCAGTTATTTAACCATGCTCTGCAGTGGTCTGACTATACCCGGAGTTATGAGTGCAGGTCTATATTACATGTTCAGAGAGACATATAAAATGCAGAGTGTTGAGATAATAACTCGGTTTGGGAAACCAGTTATATGACTAGTTGTCTGGCCAATAGAAGACATATACAGTTAGGATAGTTGTTTTTGAAAACCAGAGGGTCTATAAGGGAAAGGAGATATCTCATAGAGTCTAAGTAGTAAAAAGTAGTAAATTATAGAACAAATAAGTAGCAGTTGCAAGAACAAGGCACTATGTAATAGCACTATGTAGATAAGAGGACATTACAAGGAAGTGAATATTCTACCTTGTAGGGTATCCACCTCTTTGTAGTTGAGCAAGCAATAAGGAGCATCAATTTCCCAAGCCTTTGTAAGGGAGATTTTTTTTTTTTTTTTTT
>NW_012114566.1:2102924-2136151 GCF_000951035.1 Colobus angolensis palliatus
TCCCTCCCTTCCTTCCTTCCTTCCTTCCTTCCTTCCTTCCTTCCTTCCTTTTTCTTTCTTTCCTCTGTCACCCAGGCTGGAGTGCAGTGGAGTGATCTCAGCTCACTGCAACCTCAGCCGATTCAAGTGTTTCTCCTGCCGCAGCCTTCCAAGTAGCTGGGATTAAGGCTTGCGCCACCATGCCTGGCTAACTTTTTTGGATTTTTAGGAGATAAGGGGTTTCACCATGTTAGCCAGGCTGGTCTTGAAGTCCTGACTTCAAATGATCTGCCCGCCTCAGCCTCCCAAAGTGCTGGGATTACAGGCATGAGCCACTGTGCCCGGCCCTGTAGCATTATTTCTATATTATATAATATACTATAAATATATTAAAATAGGATAAGCATGCCATTCATTTTATTCATTTAGATAAGACCAGTGTTTTGACATTATTATGCCCAAACTACCTAATCACCATATCCCCAATTTTACCCTAAAACAATTTATACAAAACCCTTCTCTTTTCAACTTTTTCACCTTTCCAATTATACTTTTCTGTCAAGACTTCACTCATTTTTTTCTTTATTTGAAACCACTCTAGCCTACAATGACCTTACCAATCTGCAATTCTAAGCTTCTAGCCGTATTGCACTCTCTAGCAGATAATTTGCTGGCATCTTATATTATGTCTTAATTTATTATACTTTATAATTTTTAATTTTTGTGAGTACACAGTAGGTATATGTATTTATGGGATATGTGACATGGTTTGATACAGGTATGTGATGTGTAATAATTACGTTATGAAAAATGGGGCATCCATTCCCTCAAGCATTTATCATTTGTTTTACAAACAATCTGATTGTATTCTTTTAGTCATTTTAAGCCATTTCCTGTTTGCCCTGAGAAATGAGTGCTGGCAGGGAGCTACGCTTTTTTTTTTTTTTTTTTCTAAATGGAAAAATGGGTGAAAATTGTACTATTAAATTATTATTGACTATAGTCACTCTGTTGTCTAAAACAAGGCCTTATTCATTCATTCTAACTATTTTTTTGTACCCATTTATCCACTCACACTCATGCTATCCTTCCCAGCCTCTGGTAACCATCCTTGTACTGTCCATCTCCATGAGTTCAATTGTTTTGATTTTTAGATCCCACAGAGATCATGTAAAGTTTGTCTTTCTGTTCCTGGCTTATTTCATTTAATAAAATGTCCTCCAGTTCCATCTGCATTGTTGCAAATGACTGAATCACATTCTTTTTTCTGAGTATGTCTTTTTGCTACTGAGGACAGGGTTAATAGCTTAATGTCTTGTATCACAAAATAAGTCCTTTTTTTTTCCATAAAGGTATGACCTAAATGCTCCCAAGTTCTTAAAAATATTTAGAATTTTAAAAATTCTATTTTGGCCTCAAACTTAAACTTTGCAAATCAAATGTTTAAAAAAAATGCATATTAAATGTTTAATTAATAAACAGAATATATTAGCAAATAAATTTCACTCTATTTATAAATTTTATTTAATATAACATTTGTATATTTGTGTTTTATATGCTGATATGCTGTGGGTTGAGAGGGGCATGGAAAAAAGAGTGAAATGATCTTATGATCTTATTTCACACAACATATCACTCTGGTTAGGCACATAGCAATTGCTGAAATAATTCTTGCTCAATTAAATTTGATTGATTTTAACAACAGACTGAATATAAAGCTACATTAATAAAGATACTGCAGTAATAATGGGCAGATAAACATAAATAAATGGAACTGAACATAGAATTCAGGAATAGATCCACACATTTATGGTCAATTGATTTTTGACAAAGATGCAAAGGCAATTCAAAGGGGAAAGATAAGTCTTTTCAACAAATTGTGCTGGTACATTTGATATTTGTGAGATAACAAAAATGAGCATTAATCATTTTCTGACATTACACATACACCAAAATAAATTGAAGTTAACCATATACATAAATATAAATGCTAAAAAAAAAAACAAAGCTAGAATAAATATAGGATAACATTCTTGCAACCTTGGGAGTAGACTAATATTTCTTAGAACACACACGAAAAAGCATCATTAAGAAAAAAAAAACCTGATATATTTGACTTCATAAAATTAAAACCTATTTATCTTTAGAAGAGTAATTCTTATAACTTAATAACAATAAGAGAAAGACACCTATCAAAAATAGAATATTTTAAGAGATACTTTGCCATAGAAAATACACAACTGGCCCCAAACTACGTAAAGAGATGGTCAACATCACTAGTAATCAGGGAATTGCAGATGAATACCTCTATGAGAGGGGCTTTCACTTCTGATCAAGATAGAGTCACAGGTATCAAATTCATATGGAACCAAAAAGGAGTCCAAATAGCAAAGACAATCCTGACAAAAAAGAAGAAAGCTGGAGGCATCACACTACCCAACTTCAAACCATGCTACAAGGCTACAGTGGCCAAAACAGCATGGTGCTGGTACAAAAAGAGACACATAGACCAATGGGAGAGAACAGATAACTCACAAATAAGACCACCCACCTACAACCAACTGATTTCTGACAAACTTGACAGAAACAAGCAATGGGGAAATAATTACCTATTTAATAAATGGTGCTGGGAGAGCCGGCTAGCCATATGCAGAAAATTCAAACTGGATCTCCTCTTAACACACTATACAAAATTTAACTCAAGGTGAATTAGAGACTTAGATGTATAGCCCAAAACTATGAAAACTCCAGAAAAAAATCTCGGAAATACCATTGGGGTCATAGGCACATAAGACATCAGATTGCTCATAGGAAACAATGCAAATGAAAACACAATGGAGCAACATCTTTAAAATACAACAGAAGAAAATTGTTAACATGTAAGTCTAAAATATCTTTCATATATTAAGGAAAAATAAAGATATTTTCAAATATACAGAAACTAAAATAAATTCTCATCAGCAGAACCACACAATGACAATGTTAATGGAAGTCCTTCAGGCAGAAGGACAGAATATCTTTGCTTTTCACAGAACATGCAGAACACATTCCAGCCTCTAGGCCTTTGCGCTTGCCATTTCACCTGTCTGGGGCTCTCCTATTGCAGACTTATGAATGACTTACTCCATTCCTCCACGCATGTATCCTCTGTTCCAACATCTTTTCCTTTGAGAGACTTTCCCCAAGTACCTGAATTAAGATAACACCCTCTACAAACCCTCACTCTGTTTCTCTTCATATCACTTACCACATCAACAAATTATATTGTATGTAACCTAGCAACCTCCCTTTTATTTTTTGACCCAGTTAGTGGTTACAACTATGTGTTCACTTGTGAAAATTTATAGAACTGTACAATTATCATTTTTGCATTTTTATATGTGTGTTTATTTATAGATTTTCAGTGGCTCATACGTCTAATCCTAGCAGTTTGGGAGGCCAAGGCAGGAGGATCGCCTGAGGCCAGGAGTTCAAGACCAGCCTGGGCAATATAGGAGAACCCCCATCAGTACAATACATAAAAATAAAGGCTTTCATTTACAATAATGGTAGACCAAGTAATTTGGGCTAGATCTTCTACTGAGAACATCTAGAAAAGCTGACAACTAAAAATTTAAGAAAACAACTGAGCTGGGTACAGTGGCTCACACCTCTAATCCCAGCATTTTGGGAGAACAAGGTGAGAGGATCGCTTGAGCCCCAGAGCTTGAGAATAGCCTGGGCCACATATGGAGACCCCATCTCTACAGAAAAAAAGATAAAATAAGAATAAATTAATTAAAAACACCCTCTTGAAGACATCAGTGAGCTGGCAACAATGAAGAATTCCTAAGGAAGCACAAAAGCTTTGGTAAGGGAGCTGTTTTCCTCTCTATTCCGTTCTGTTTTGTAAGTGGTTGCTGAGATGTGGAATGGCTACATGGATAAACATAGCCATTTTAATAAAAACATTTAAAAAATAAAACCACATTGTGACACCACCACACAGTCATTAGAATGGCTAAAATTACAAGTACTGTCATGACTAAGGATTGAGGAAGATGTTGAGCAGCTGAAATTCTCATTCACTGCTGATAGGAATGAGAAATTATACAGAAACTTAAACATGATTTGACAGTTTTATCTAAAAGTTTAACCTCTCCTAACCATTCTATACCTAGACATCTTGCCCCATAAATTAAAACATATATTCACACAAAGACATGTATACAGATGTTCCTTGCAGCTTTGTTCATGATAGCTAAGAACTGGAAACAACTCATCAAATGAAGAATATCCATTAAGAGCTGAATGAAAAAATAATAAATGTAATTGTATATGATTAAATTCTACTCAACAATAAAAAGTTATGAACTACTGCTGATACCACAAAATGTGAATAAATTTCAAAATTAATATGCTAAGTGAAAGAGGCCAGACACAGGCTAGTATGTACTGTATGACTATATCTATATAAAATTGTAACAACTAGAAGTAATCTATAGTGACAAAAGGAAAATTGGTGGTTTCCTGTGTCTGGGGGCAGAAGGAGGGATGAACTGTAAAGGGGTATGAGGAAACTTTGAGAATAATATAAAATATTATGTATCCTGATCACTCCATGAGTAGACACCTTTCAGAATTCATTAAATTGTGCCCTTTAAATGAATGAAGTATATCGACATAAATCATACTTCATGGACATTGATTCAAAATGTAGTGTTGCTTGGTTCTCTCTTGCAGGCACTTCTTATCTTCTGCACTTTTACTTTTCTTCCCATGCCTTTACCTAGTCTCGGCACTGGAAAAGCACAGTGAATAATGTATAGAACTTTCTCATGTTTGGCTCCAAATTATATATTAGCACAGGTTAGAAGTCTGAATCTGCCTCAGTCAAGTCATTTTCTCTCAAAAACTCCACTATTCTAAGAAATTCTTTCTGTAGTTTCCAATATGTGACACTGCCTGAGTTTGGCTCTCCAGTTTTACTGGGGAAATGAAGTAGCAATATGCTGGTAATGGATATGCATTAACTACATGCAATTACCATTCCGGACCACATGGATCAGACTGAATACCATCACCTGAAGCCTTCTGCCATGTATGTAAAATCCATAAAAATGGTAATTTGAGAAAAGGCAGGATTTAGTAAGTTATGGGAACAGAGACCTGCTCTCAGGGCATTATTATGTAATGAGAGTTTGTTCTTACAAAGCAAGGCTTTTAACTAGCAGTTTCATTTACCAAATGTGGTCTCCCACTGGAATACTCGGTTAATGCTACGCTTCAGTACAATTGTACAGCTTTCAGGGAGATGCAAGTTGTTGCACAGAAGTAGACCCTTTTCTCTCTAGATCATGGAGGTTTATTTGAGCAGCCTAGTAAATCTGGCGATTTCGTTTGTAATCTGATGGTAGTTTCCTCGTTACTGAAAACATCCTTCATTTGTTAAGAAAAAAGAGGTACTTTTAATTAAACTTTAGCCTCACTACAGTCTTGTGTATTAAATGAAACAAGTGTTATTTTATTTTTATGGATAAATATAAAACAAAGTCACAGAGAGATTGAGTAAAGGACAATGAATGCAACCTATAGAGCAGTCAGACCTGGATTTGGATGTCAGCTCTGCCAATTTTCTTTGAGCAAGTCACAATCTATTAGAGCTTCATGCATTTTCTTTGTAAAATAAGGATACACATATGTACCTGACAAATAGCATGTAGTAAGGACAAATATATGCATAAAATGCTTCATATAGTTTTTACAATATCCAAGACATAAGCTATATTATCCAAGATACAGCCTCTACACAAAAGATACGTCTTAGATAAACTCTATCATGATGAACTAATTTAAAATTAAGAGCTACTAACCATGTTAATTAAAAAGGTGTATTAAATACCCACAAGGAAAAATATATCACACTGAAATGATCAGGAAATAACTGGCTTTTCTGAAAAAAAAAAAAAAATGGCTTACTACCCCCCTCACCACCCACAACTCCACCCCTTGCCGAGTACTCCCAAATGCTGTGCATGGGGAAAGTCAAATAACTGCCAAGTAAAATGACAAAGTATAACATTTTTAAAATAAATGTAGATGTAGCACAACCTGAAAAACTCAAATATCTTAGACTCACTTAAAGCAATTGTGAATTGACAGAAACGAATGACGGCAATAATTCTTAAAATTAATGAGTGTTACATAGAGTTCATTTTCTGATTCAGCATGAACTCTACAGAACCTCATTCTATAAAATAATAAGAGGTAATTCCTGACTTATTTACATAATCTGACATTTTGCAAGTGATGAAAGTGATGGCTGGGATACCACTTTGATAGCAGATTAATTTCCTTTGAACTTAATTTACTATCTAGCAACAACCTAAAGTTGGGTTATTTTGCTTTATACTAGTGTAACAATTTTTCATTTGTAGAAATACAACAATATATTTTCTAAATATACTTTCAGAGTGTCCTCTGCAGAGGCAGGCCAATTATTCCACTGGATTTAAAGGGATGCTACAGTCAAGACTTCTAATGTAACATAACATGTTCAAAAGAATTCACAGGCTGTGAAATCAGGTGGATGCTGGATTAATTCCCAGCCTGGATGTGTACATTACATATAATCATAAATAAAACCCTTAACTTTATTCAGTCTGTTTATTCACTAGGAATATCAATAGTTATCTCATAGGGGTATTGTAGAAGTAAGGTAAGATTTTTAAATTGCCTTTTATGTAGTAGACACTCAACAAATAATAGTTCTTTCAGCACGTGGAGGAATACTGGGCTATTTACCAAGCAACACTGATTTTTCCAATATAATTTTTCTCACATCACATTTATATCTGTGTATCCACTAATTTATTATTAACATGGATTACTATTAACAAGATAAATGAGTCCCTAAGGCTCTAGAAATTTACCAAAGGATAGAAAGTAACTACTGGTCTTTATGTTTCTAAGGACACTAAATTCACAATGTACTTGGCAGTAATTTATTGCCCAATGAGGTAATACAGACTTACAACCTTCAATGCCCTCTTCATATCATGGGCTGTGCCTTGCAGAATCAGCAAAACAACTTGGCAGACTACTAAGGCTACATTATTCTATCAAGGCTCAAGTTGCTCTAAATGTTATAGGGAAATAAAAGTATTGAGGCTTTATTCAAAAAGTGAACCGATATACTTTCTTTCTCTATGAGATATCCAACAGATATCTTGGAGGAAGTATACTAGAGCTAGATGTGGATCATGATCTCCAAAGCCTATTTGTCTTTAGAAATCTAAAGGCAAAGAAAAGGAAATAAAATATTTTCTCTTTTCCTTTCTTCCTTCTTTCTTTCAATCAATATTTTTTGAGAATATATAGACCCATCATGATTCTAGACACTGAAGAAATAGTAATAAACAAAATAGATGGGAATGAATATGTCAGTAAGGGAATCAGACAGTAAAAATAAGTATTAAGCGGTCCACATGCTTCTGAGTGCTATGGAGAAACACAAAACAGGGTCTGGAAGACAGGAAAACCTGGGATGAGGTTGCTTTATTGATATTTTACAAAAGGCAATCAGGAAGATTTCACTGAGGGGACAGTATTTGAGTAGAGGAAGTGAGAGTGAAAATGTAAGGAAGAGCATTCTATACTTAACTGATGAACAGATAAAGAGCATATTCTTTTGGAGGTCCATCAAATAATTGAGACTATCTGGAATGAGTCAGGAAAGAAATAGTTGGTCAAAATCTAGAGTTAATGAGGACCAGATCATTAAGGGTCTCCTAAGCCGTTATAATGACACCAGCTTTCATTCTAAATGAGATGGGGTACTACAAAGATTTTGAGCAGTAGTCTGATGTACTCTAATTCATGTTTTTAAAACACCACTCAAATTTCTCTTTTGAGAATAAACTATACAGGGAGGCTAAGTAGAAAAAAAAAAACACATAAGGGACAATTGCTATAAACCACATGAAATTTAGCAATGACTTGTACTTTAATAGGAGCGAAAGAGTTGGTGTATTTTGAATATAATTGAAAGGATAAGCTTTGGTTTGGTTTTGGATTTTAAAATAATGAGAAAAGTAAGTTTTGCTCTTGGAAATAGTAGGATGGAATTGGCATTTCCAAAGATTGAGAGGAAAACAGATTCATATTGGAGCAGAAAAACAATAAATTTGATTTGGACATTTCAAATTTAAGATATGTGTTACACATCCAAGTGAAGATATGAGCAGAACAGTGCATTGAATTTATCCTGAAAAGATTAAATGTCCTTTTAAAAAGTAAATATTGCAATAGTTTTTAAAAACAGCGTGGTTAATGTTAAGTTAGTTTTAAATTTTCAGTAAAATATGATGTGTCTTTAAAGGACTGTACTCCCCAAAGCATTCCTCACTAGGAATTCTACCAACCTAATACATAATTTTTTAGAACCAGTATATTAAATTTTTAAAGTTACTTCAAGGTGTAACTCCAGGCCCCTTTTAACTTGGCCATGTAATTTTCCTTCTTTTATGAGATAAGAAAGGAAAACAATATTGGGCTCCTAATGTGTGGCTGTGAGTCTAAACACCTGACTATCCTTAATTCTCACATAAACCCTGTGAGTAGGAGTTATTTCTGTTTGAAAAATAAGAAAACAACCTTTAACTAATTAAGGGGCTTAACCAAAGATGCCCAAATAACAAAAAGAGCTAGAATTCAAATCCAAAGGACACTGTATTTTTTTCACTAAAAAATTTCCTTGCCAACAGAGTGATGAAATTAGCCAGAGTGAGAAATCAACCAATCTCTTGTATAAATTGAGAAAGAGTGATGGGATTGAACCAGGGTTGAAATGTGACTGTTATTTTCCTTATTCTCTTCAGATCAAGCTTGATCAAAAAGCCGGCTTAGTGTACTATGTAAAATCCTATGTTAATATGGAACCAATTTTAGACATGTTTCAGCTACCATTTACACTCAATTTAATTTGTATATTTAAGGTTTGCTCCATAGAGAATCTCTTTCAGTTCTTTCCTTTCCCACAGGACTCTTAATTGCTCTATCACCTCCATGTGGTGCTTCTCCAGCCATGACTCAATGACTTTAAATGACTGTATTTATTTTAGGAGAAACTTTAGTGCCTATAAAAACAGCATGTTCTCCTACAGCACATCTGTTCTCTCTCTGAGTTTTATATCATCACTTTGCCAGAGGTTTTACTTGATAGTTCGAGGGAACTTGATGTGCTCTGATTCAACTGGATTCTTATTGGCAGTGAGTATAATTAACTTAACGTTTAGTACGTACTATGTACTTAGGACTGTGTGATCTTTGCCCGATTCCTTAACTCTGATTCTTAAGGGCTTCATATGTGAAAAGGAAACAGTCATCCTTGCAAGGATGGGTTATCGCTATCCTCTTGACTTATATTCTATTTTAGTTACCCTTCAGATTAGTCACACACTAATGGTTTTATCTAGTATTTACATTTGTACCCAAAGCCATGTACTTGATTTCTTTCTTATATTTCCAATATTCAGGACTCTTAATGACTTAGAATATTAAAAATGGAGAAAATGATATGTAATGTTTGCTGGGCTTTGTGCTTGCATCAGATTTTGAAATGAATATATCTTGCCTTAAAATGTGATTTTTCTAGTGAAGTATATTTTGGCAGATACTTGCCATTAAATTGCCATTAAATGTAATGGTTGTGTCTTTACTTTAATATATATCAGTTAACATAAGAGCTGGGATCATGATTAATTGTAAACATGGGTGTATTGTTTTGGTGTGCTGTGGTGTCAAACAAATTCCTAACATCTGATATAGGTTAGCCAGTCTTCCTGTGTCTTTTAACTTTGCCATCTTGGAAGCATGTGGCTTCCAAGGTTATGGCAGCAGGGAAGAAAGGGAAATGTACAACTGTCAAGAAAGTCATTAATTGTGCTCAAACAGTTCATTGGCCAGGAGTAATAATTTGGCTCCAATCTAATTGCAAGAAAATTCAGTGAGTACCAAATCACTGGTAAAGAGGAAGTATCTATTTCTCCTTAAGAAATGAACATCAAATTCCTCTATATGCCATCTGGATTCTACTGATTCAAGGAGAACAAATCCCAGCTTAGTAGTTCTGTATCTTACCGAATTTTACAGCAAACAACAATAAAATCCTAACAATGAAATTTATAGCTGGAACACAGAATGCTGGCAGAAGTTAACCTATTTTAAATTAACAAGAGCACACAAATATAAATGAATACATGTTTAATGACAAGAAATATTTTATCCTCCTTCATAGTAAGTATGCAAAAATGCATTAATGGTTTTTATAATTGTACATCATGGAATTTGTTTTCTTTTAGTAAATACTGACATTCAATAATTCATTAATCTCTATTAACTCTCAGCTAGAACTGAGTAACAGTACACCTAGGGATGATAGTTTTAGTTACTCAAGATATGTCTTGCCTGCAAGCCCTGTATAGGCACTTATCTTTTTTTAAAGTAAAATAATTCTTAAATCACAGGAACAGATTCATTAAATTTCAATCGAAGTCTAGGGCTTCAACTTTGAAAAAGATGTTTTAGACACCGAACTGGGCTTTCTTTTGCTGCTTATGTTTTTTGTTTGTTTGTTTTTTAAATGTAGACAGTTCTCAAATTGATTGATTGTCTCTAAAAGGTTGGAATCCTCTAAAATAAAACCAATTTGACAAAAGCTGTCATAAAATAACTGAGCAACATTGGAAGAGTAAGAAAGAAAATAGTAAGAAAATTAAGAAATATTTGGTCTCTTTGATGAAAGCCAACTAAAATCTGGATTTTTAATGTAAAATTAATTCACTATAGAAATGCTTTTATCATTGGCATTATACTCCCCAAGAAGTTACAATGAAAGTGACAGATGAAGCAATTTCTGGATAATTCCAGAAAGCAAACAAACACAGCAAAGTCTGTATCCATATGTGAGCTTATGCTTCACTGTGATTTTTATATTTCATCCAAGTCTTTGCTCACACATGGACACAGGGAGTTAAGACAAATAACTAAACTTTTCAGGTTTTTAGTAAATGTTCATTAAATTTTACAACATGGTTACTAACCAACTGTGTTTATAAAAAATAGCCCTGTTGAATACAGGTCTATGTAAATATACTGTATGTAATATGAATAATAAGCAAGTGTGGTGAATCTGTGAAGGTCCAAAAGATTATGAGTGATTTGTGTGTTTTTTACTAATTATATGTTTTTTCTCACATATGTTGTGACTAGATTTAATGTTTGGTGATAATAGTAGTACATGCTTATTGCAAAATATTTGGAAAATAAAGAAAAACAGGAAAAAATAAAACCTATAAGTAAATATTTCAAGAAAAAAAAAACAAATGTTTTGATTTGTTTATTTCTGTTCTTATTCCTAGGAACATATCAATTATGTGAAAATTCAGGCCATCCTATATTTGTCTGATATATAATGTGTATTCTTCTCTACTTACAATGTAACTATGACCTGATAAACAAATTGTAAGTCAAAAATGCATTAATACCCCAACAAACCCATTGTAAAGTCAAAAAATTGTAAGTTGGATCGTCATAAATAAGGGACTGTTTTCTAAGTCTGGTTGTTAATGATTGGATGATATACACAAGCTTGTGTACATACATGCCATGATACTTAATAGCCCCGATTTTGGATATTTGAGCTACATCTAAAACCTTTACTATTATAGTAAACACTGTACTGAATACCAAAGTATATAAATCTCTATCAACCTATCCCATTTGTTTCTTGATCTGAAATGTTATTTTAAGGTTGCATGTTGGGCTGTTGATAAATTTTGCCAAGTTACAATGGAATTCCATGAAACAATCAAAATAATATTTTAGTTATTTAAATTAATAAAATATACACATTACTCATAGAATTGTTTATATGCATTGAGAAACTGAGTGGTTTAATTTATAAAGAAACTTTGTGAAAAAGAAGGATCTCAGTAAGAGGAGAAATCTAAGATTATTACTGAATGGAATATGTAAGATTTGTACATCAGGAGGTTTTGATGATAGAGAATGGGTTAAGTGAAGCAGAAAGTGTGCCAACAGAACAAAGTGAGCAAATGCTCATAGCATGGTTTTATAAGATAACGTATTCCCTTCTGGAACAGAATAGTGAGTAACTCATAATAAAGTGAGAAAAACAATTCCGATTTATAGAATATGGGAAACAATTAGTATTTGAAAGAAAAAATAGAAGAGGATATTGCTGAAGTGTTTAGGGTTTCTAATATGATTGCAGAATGGAGTTCTAGAAGCATTATTTTAGAAATCTGATTTATTTTATTAGTACTAGTTAAGCAATACTGGTTGAGGAAAGAGCACAATATTGGGAAACAAGATATTGCCAACAGAACTATAAATGTTTTCAGTTATTCTTTCCAATTTCTTATATGTCTTGTGAATTTTTTAGCGAGGCATTGTCCTAGACAATACAGGTACGAAGGTTAACAACAGAAATTCTGCATGTTGTGAGGACTCATAAAGTAAAGGGGAGGGGATAAGTAATTATTAGCGAGTTTATATTATACTACTGAAGTATAATGCAGTAAAATAGTAGAGAAATAACACGATATAATAATGGGGGTCTTAGAGCAAAACAAAGGAAGTGAACACGTTTGTAAGGAAATATCAGAGAAGATTTGATGCTGAGGTGACACTTAAACAATATGTAGGAGTTTTCGAGAAGTCATTCCAAGCATAGGGAAAAGTACGTGCAAAATTCTGGAGACCAGTACAGGCATGGTGGATTCAGGGAAGCACTGTTAGTTCAGTAGGGCTATAGTCCCAGGCTGACATTCCACTCAGGTGGAAAGTGATGCCAGATTCAATTTTAAAGAACTTGTAAGAAGTTTGTGTTTTATCAAGTTGTATCAAAAACTCAATGAAAATTTTAAGCTGGTAATTAATGTCATCAGATGTGCATATTAGAAAGACAATCCTAGCAGCAACGTAGGGAATTGGATAGAAGAGGCAAGAATTGGAAAAAGGTAGACCACAAAAGGGATAGAGTATGCATTTTCAGTGAGGGCAACAGAACCCTCAAAGGGGTAAAAATTGGTTGGGGAAGAGGAATCTTAGCTATTAAAATGATTTGTGAACCGCCAAAGCTCAATCCTACCCCAAACAATTTTATTGCCTGGCATTTAATTTCTCTCGTTAGGGAAAATAAATCTAATTTTGGTAGGGAGAGTATATTTAATTGAATGTTCTAATGAACAAATAGTGATTTTAAATTAAAATATATTAGTTTTCCTCTTGGGAAAGGATAATGAAAAAAAGTTAAGAAACATAGTGCTAGACTATTACTCCAATTTTTGTAAAAGAGAATCTTAAGAAGTTGAAATAGGAAATTTTGGACAAGAGATAGAGCAATAAATTGAAGAAATACTTAGGAGGTTAGATTGTTAGTAAAAAATGCCCCCAGCACCTTGTGTTTCCTTGTAATGGTTATTCTTATCCAAATTAGACTTTTAAAAGATTATGAGTATTCCAGCAACCTGAGACTCTGGCAATCAATTTGCATCTATAATACAGTAGTATCCCATTGGTCACGGTTTCACTTTCTGTAGTTTCAGTTGCCCATGATCAACTAGGGTGTGAAAATATTAAATAAATATTTCCAGAAATAAACCATTCATAAATCTTAATTGTGTAACATGCTGAATAGCAGGATGAAATGTCACACCATCTCTGCTCTGACCCATCTGGGATTTGAGTTATCCCTTTGTCTAGTATGTCCACACTGTGTACACTACCAGCCTGTTAGTCACTTAGTACCTCGTCTAAGTTGTAAGACCAAAGAAACAATATATATAAGGTTTTTGAAGTATCTGTAGTTTTAAGCATCCACTGGGGGTCTTGGAATGTGTTCCCCACAGATAAGGAGGTACTACTGTAAATTACATCTTTGTACAATCTAACACCCAAAATTTGAATTAAGTTTGTATGTTGGTTCTTTAAATAAATAACACAATTAATAAGAAAGTTGTCAAGTAAAATGAGGCACATTGTGGTTTTGTCCTCTTTCTTGACTCACACAGGTACTACTTTACATATATTCATAGATAAGTAGGTTATATAAGCTACTCCAAAATTAGCTTGTGAAGAGAGTCCCCTTGATTTTCTGCCTGAATTTTTAACTTTGAGAGATAAATTTTAAGTGACAAACTGGGGTTACTGCTCTCTAAATAGCTTGACTTAAATGCTCCCCACCCTTTATTCCATAGTAAGTATTTGAATTATGAGACTGTAGAAAGTCCATGAAATGTATTCTAAAGATGCAGAAAGTGTTAATGGTTGTTTGCTAGAGCTAATTTGTACTAGAAAAACAATGTAAAAATAGTCCACAATAACATCTAGCTAAGCTACAGCATATCTACATAATAAAAATCTATGCAGATATAAAAAGAATAATGCATATATGTGTATATGTATTTATATACATCATGTATAAATGTGTATATATACATATATGTGTATAATATATAAACATATTATAAATACATTCTGCAACTTTTTTCACCTATGATCTAGTATATATTGACATGTCAAGATACACACAAACATGCACACAGCAATTTTATATACATATAGGTATGTGTGTGTATATATATATGTAAAGATATACCAGTATTAGGTGAAAAATTACAGTTGATTAACCCTTGTAAAAATACAATAAATTTACATAAAAAATAGGAAAGACAATAAAAACAGAATGTATACTTTTTTGATACATACACAATTATGTATTTCTATGCAGAAATTGCTGAAATAATATGCTAGAACACATTAATATTAGGGATATGTTGGGATCTCTGTCCTCACCAAAATCTCATGCTCAATTGTAATCCCCAATATTGGAGGTGGGGCTTGGTGGACCATAAACTAGTTCAACCATTGTGGAAGACAGTGTGGCGATTCCTCAAGGATCTAGAACTAGAAATACCATTTGACCCAGCCATCCCATTCATTACTGGGTATATACCCAAAAGATTATAAATTATGCTGCTGTAAAGACACATGCACATGTATGTTTATTGAAGCACTATTCACAACAGCAAAGACTTGGAACCAACCCAAATGTCCATCAATGACAGACTGGATTAAGAAAATGTGGCACATATGCACCAGGGAATACTATGCAGCCATAAAAAAGGATGAGTTCATGTCCTTTATAGGGACATGGATGAAGCCGGAAACCATAATTCTCAGCAAACTATCACAAGAACAGAAAACCAAACACTGCATGTTCTCACTCATAGGTGGGAATTGAACAATGAGAACACTTGGACACAGGAAGGGGAATATCATACACTGGGGCCTGTTGTGGGGTGGGGGGAGTGGGGAGGGATAGCATTAGGAGATATACCTAATGTAAATGATGAGTTAATGGGTGCAGAACACCAACAGGGCACATGTATACATATGTAACAAACCTGCACATTGTGCACATGTACCCTAGAACATAAAGTATAATAATAAAAGAATAAAATTAAAATTAAAAAAATAAAAACATAAAAGGGAGCATAAAAGTCTGGAAAATTTGCAGCCTGTGCATATGGTAGAAAAGAAAAGCCTATTTTCGGGGGAGGAATTCAAGCAGGCTGCAGAAATTTGCATAACTAAAAACAATGCAAATACTAATATTCAAGAATGAAGAAAAAGCCCTGAAGACATTTCAGAAACCTTCATGGCAGCCCCCCTCATCACAGACCCAGAGTCCTAGGACGGCAAAATGGTTTCATGGGAAAGGCCCAGGGCCCCACCTTGCTGTGCAGCCTCAGGAACTCCAGCTTCAGCTGTGGCCCAAGGAGGCACAGGCAGGACTTGAGTTGCTGCTTCAGAAGGTGCAAAAAAGAAACCTTAGTGGTTTCCATGCAGTGTTAAGCCTGCAAGCATGCAGAGTGCAAGAACTGAGGCTTGGGAGCCTCTGCCTAGATTTGTCCAGGCAGAAGCCTGCTGCAGTGGTGGAACACTCATGGAGAACCTCTACTAGGGCAATGCAGAGAGGAATGTGGGTCTGGAGCCCTCGCACAAAGTCACCACTGGGGTACTGCCTATTAGAGCTTTAAGAAGAGAGCTTCCATCCTCCAGACCCAGAATGGTAAATCCACCAGCAACTTGCACCCTAAAAAAGCAACAGGCACTCAACATCAGCCTGTGAGAGCAGCTGCAGAGGCTGAACCCTTCAAAGTCACAGGGACAGAGCTACCCAAGTCCTTGGAATCTTATCCTTTTTGTGAGTATTCCCTGGATGTGAGACATGGAGGCAAAGATTATTTTAGAGCTTTAAGATTTAATAACTCTCTGCTGGGCTTCAGACCTGCATGGGGCCTGTAACTCCTTTCTTTAGATTTCTCCCTTTTAGAATTGGGGTACTTACTCAATGCCTATACTCCCATTATATCTTGAAAGTAACTAACTTGTGTTCAATTTTACAGGCTCATAAGGGGAAGAAACTAACCTTGTCTTGATGAGACTTTTGACTTTTAATTTTTGAGTTAATGCTGAAAGAGTTAAAACTTTGGGGGTTATTGGGAAGGCATGATTTTATTTTGCAATGTGAGAAGGACATGAGATTTTAGAGGGATCAGGGACAGAATGATATGGTTTGGATCTGTGTCCTCACCAAAATGTCATGTTCAATTTTAATCCCCAGTGTTGGAGGTGGGTCCTGGTGAGAGGTGATTGGATCATAGAGGTGGTTTCTCATAAATAGTTTAGCTCTGTCCTGTTGGTTGCAATAGAGTGAGTTATCATGAGACCTGGTTGTTTAAAAGTGTGTAGCACCTCCCCCTACCCTCTTCCTCTTGTCATCTACAATGAGCCTGCTTCTCCTTTGCCTTCTGCCATGATTGAAAGTCTCCTGAGGTCTAGCTAGGAGCCAAGCAGATGCCAACATTATGTTGTTTGTACACCTTGAGGAACCAGGAGAAAATTAAACCTATTTTCTTTATAAATTACCCGGTCTCTGATATTTCCTTATAGCAGTACAAGCATGAACTAATACAATTTGTTACTACCAAAGAGTGACAATGAAGAATCAGAGTTAGGGACTGGGAAATATTTGCTGTTAATGTTTTACTCTTCTGCAGTACATTTTATAACTTGATCACAAAAAAAAGTTTATACTTAATTGTTTTACTTCATTATATGCATTAGTGTTTAGATTGAAAACGTGTATATGATACTTCAAATTCACTCATTAGTATTCCATATGAGCTTGAGAAAAATATGTATGTCAGTATTTCAGTATCAGAGTTTTAAATATGTTTATTGGGCCAAGCTTGATAATTATGTTATCCAAATTTTCTATATTTCTATTCATCTTTTATGCTTCATGATCTATTAGTTTATGAAAAGTATGTGAAAATATTATCATATAGTAACTGATTTATTAATTATATTAATTCTGACTTTTTTACTTGGTATGATTGAGGCTATACTATTGAGTATTGAATACATGGATAAATACATATTTTTGACAATTTGTTCCTTCTATCATCATTGAATAATTCTTGTTATTTTTCCTGCAATTTCTAGCATTAAAATTCATGGTTAAATAAACAAGGCTGAGTTTTGTTGTAGAGGTGAAACGGTTTGAATTATCATATATTGCTAGTGGGAGTATAAATTTTATAACCACTTTAGGAAATTATATTTGAATGTAACAACTAAAATCGAATATACACATTCCTTATGATCCGACAATTCTACTCCCAGATGTATACTTAGCATGCTCATGTCTACTAAGCCAATGTATGTAAAAAAAAACGTGGTGGCATATTTTATAATATCCTCAAACTGGAAACATTCCAAATATCCATCAACAGTGCTTGATGTACACACATTGTAGTAGTAAACTTATACAATCGATGTAATATAGCAATAAAAATGAATTGAGACATGTGAATTAAACCTACAAACTTAAATGTTGAGTAAAAAAGTAAAACCTAAAAAGTACTTGCAAGCAATACTAAACCACATGGAAGTGAGAATAATATTCAACTTTAGGGATAAAGAGTAGATATTGCTTGATAGGGTATATGAGCAGTGCTTAGGAAAACTGCCAATTATCCTTTCTTTGATTTTGCTAACAGTTACATAGTTTTTTTGTTTTATGGTAATTGATTTGTTATTACGTAAATTTATGTTTTGTGTACCTTCTTGTACCTTTAAAATACCCAATGATAAAAAAGCAAAAATAGGCCGGGTGTGGTGGCTCATACCTGTAATCGCAGCACTTTGGGAGGCCAAGGCGGGCAGATTACCTGAGATCAGGAGTTTGAGACCAGCCTGGCCAATATGGCAAAACCTCATCTCTACCAATAATACAAAAATCAGCTGGGTGTGGTGGTGAGCACCTGTAGTCCCAGAGTACAGAAGCTGAGGCAGGGGAATCGCTTGAATCCCGGAGGTGGAGGTTGCAGTGAGCCGAGATTGTGCCACTGCACTCCATCCTGGGCAACAGAGTGAGGCTCCGTCTCAAAAAAAAAAAAAAAAAAAAAAAAAAAAAAGGAAAAATGAAGTTTTCAAGAAATAGGAATAGATGAATTCTTTTAAAACTATAAAATGTATTTACCTCTCTTGCCAAACCAGCATGATTAATGAGGAAGCCATAGAGCATTTCTTGTTAAGTCAGAAACAGGAAAAATAGGCTCATTACACTATTTTGTGTTAAAAATAACTTTTCACTAGAGGTGCTATGCAATTACATTTGGGCAAGAGAATGATATTTGAGATTTTTAAACACGTTAAAAGGAAAAGCTAAAACTTTTCAGTGTTCATAGATTCTATAATTTCATACATGTGACATCCAAGAGAAAACCCTAAACATTTCACCAGCTAGTTACTGAAGTATTAAATTGGCAGAGACATCAAAAGCTTTTCTATATATCAGCAGCAACCTTTTAGAAGATAAAATAAACATCACCATTTACCATAATAACAACAATAAAAATCAAACTCCTAAGAATACAGTAAAAAGAAAAGTAAAAGTTATATTCGCAGAATATTTTAAAGTTCTACTGAAAGACACAAAAGATTTGAACAAATGAAAATAAATAGAATATACTTGGGCAGGAAGATTCTGCATCATAAAGGACTCATTTTTCTGTAAGTGATATTATGTTAATGAGATCCTAAAAAAAATGCTACCTTTGTTCTTTTCACTCCATGGTTCATATGAAAAAAATAGGCTAATAGTAGGACTACACCTCTCAGATACTGGTATATGTTTTAAAATCTGAAAATTAAAATATAGTATACAGTTTCATTAGTAAACAAACAAACTGATGTAAAATACTAGAAATTCCAAAGATCAATCAAATATGTATAGGTCTTACTATAATATAAAATTGGCATCTCAAATCAGGTAGGAAAAAGTTATAATTATCCAGTAGTCTTAAGACAACTGAATTAGCCCTTTGAAAACTAATTTAGATTTATGCCTCACATTGTAAGGATATCTTCTAAACAGGTCAAAGATTTAATTGGCAAAATAGTAAATATTTTTAAATACTGTAAGTCATGGAAAAAATTATTTATGAACCTAGAGAGGAGAAGACAGGCCTTTCTATGTCTTAGAATCTAGAAAGCATAACAGAATAAATTAATAAACTGTTCTAAATATCGGGGCCATGATTCTCAACAATACCTGTAATAATGTTTACATCCAAAATTGTATTTACACACCAGAAAAATGTACAAATAACAAGAACTAGATAAATTAAAGTTCAGCTTGTTAGGAGAGATGACAAAGGCCAATAACTTTCTGCACTGGGAGAATTTGTCAATTCTGAGCATGACCTGAACATGAGGCATAACCTAAGCAGAAGGGCTCAGCTGGGGATAAGAGAGAAAGTGGAGTTGGTTCTGGTTGTGAACCCTAACATGACAGATCATTATTTAGGGGAGCCTCATGCACATCTGCCTTTCCCCAGGAGAAATTTGTTGGCATCTGTCATAGAATAGAAAGCTGGAGGGCTAGGTCTGCAACATCTAAAAAGGGCAGAGTAAAATCTGTGGTCTTGTGGTTCTTAGGAATCAAAGTCCCACTAGAAGAGCAACTTGTATCAAATACACAAAGTTCCCTTCTCTCTTAAGACATATGCTAGATTCTGAAGCTTTGTGGGCAGAGGCTAAGGAGCTAAACTCAAGACCTTCACAGGACAGAAATGATTCTTCTGGAAATGTTTATTGCTGAGGAGACAAAAATAATAAAATTCAACAAAAACAAAGAGTAGGGTAACGCCCAAGGGAAAGGACAAATTGAAGTGAACAGAATCTTTCTAAAACTGCAACTCAGCCAAAACAAGCCTAATTCCTGATTGGTTGAGGTTACCAGTATCTCATCTTATTTGTTGTGTTAGTCATCTCAGACTGCTGTAACAGAGTACCATTGAGTGGGTAACTTATAAACAATTGACATTTATTTCTTACAGTTCTCGAGGCTGAAAGTCCCAGAGTAGGGTGTCAGTATGGTTCTGGTGAGGGCCCTCTTCCAGGCTGCATACTGCAGACTTCTTGTATCCCCATGTGGTGGAAAGACAGCAAATTAGCTCTCTGGCCTCTCTTATAAGGGCACTAATATCATTTATGAAGGCTGCACCCTCATGACCTAATTACCTTGCAAGGCCCCACCTCCAAATACCATCATATTGCGTATTAGACTTTAATGTAGGAATTTTACACAGGAACAAACTCTCAGTCCATGATGCTTGTCTGACAAAGAATATTACTTCTGTTGAAATGTAACATTACTGTAGGATCCTCAGTTCTCTTGCTCACATATCTGACATAGAAAGAAAAATTAGGAAGCATGTCAGGGCAGGGAATTATGATCCATTGTCAAGAGGAAAAGCAAACAACAGAAATAATCAAGGACCACAATTCTCCTAGGTTTTTCCCAGCGAAAGACTGGGGAAATCCACCAGGATTATGATGCTGGCCCATTGATGCCTAGTGAGGGATTCTTCTAATAGGCAAATATTGCTTACTGATTTCCACCACCATGACTGAAGCTTTCTCAGAATTGTGCTGCAGTCTGAGGCACTTCTTACCTGATACTTTCTTTCCTCTCTCCCTTAACAGAAGTCTGAAGTCATTGCAGTGTTAAGTCTCTCCCTGTTTACTCCATTCTTCAGAATTGTCTCCCTTAATAAATATCTTGCACACCTAATTCCATCTAGGCATTTGTTTCTCAGAGGATTCAAAAGACATAAATAGTGGATTAAATAATCTATTGCTATGCTTAGTGGGAGCCCAGTATAAAAAGGCCAAAAATGTCAACCTAATTTTCGTGCTAACCTAATTTGCATGCTAACCTAAGAAAATGTCGAACAATGAGCAAATCTTCTATTTTTTTTTTTAAAGACATTTAAGCTGATCTAAGTCCCATTGCATAACATATTAGCTATTTCTGATTCTTCAAGCCACTGCTATGCTCTTCGTCTTAAAAATCTGTAAGCTTTCTGCAATAGATGTGGGCCAGTCCTTTGGAAATGAGTTGTTGAAGGTGAGCAATGCAGTGAGCAGTGTACTCACATCATATTTGGCAGAATCCAATTCCCAGTACCATATAATTGAATAGCTCTAGCCTTCCTGACTGGAATTCCCTTGGAGCTTAACTCCACACTGTTCATTTTCTTTCACCATCTGTTGATAACAATATGCCACCACTCTCTGGGGCTACTGGCCTGCAATCCAGGGGTTGTTGCCTTCCAGAACTGCATGAAAACATTTTCAGAGATCTGGCCTAGTCTCAGGAGATACACAGAAACAGGGGCACAGACGCAACAGTCATCCTTAATTATAGAATCTGTGCTGCTACTCTAGAGTTGCTAATAATCCTTCCCAATCGTACTTTATCAGCTATAGGTATGCATCAGCAGTAAATTTAGTGAGTTAGCTAGCTGGTTCAAATTGGCAAATCAGACACAAATCAGAAATCTGTTTATTTTACCAAAAATATTATAGGATATTGTCTACCAAAAGGCTCATGCAAAACCAAAAGAAATGTTGAATTTTAAAGGCAGGTCCTTCCTTCTATGTCAGAAACGTGCTTCTGGATGAGAAAAGATGAAGTTTCTAAGTGTTCATGGAGTTTCTCAGACAGAGCAGAGCATTTAAAGAGAGCTCTGCAGTTTATACTACATTCTCTGGGGAGCCATGTCTCACGGTTGCTGTGTCCTATTTACTAAAGGTAAAAAGAGAGATTCTGCTAAAGGCATTTCCAACATCAGTCCCTTCATCCTAGCAAATGTCATTAATCAATTTACCTGAAGGTCCAGTTGACAAGGTGATTAGACTTGGTCACCTGCCTTCTTTTTTGTCCCCTGGGGTCATGTCCTTGCAAACCACCTCCCTCTCAGGCATGAAGGGTTCAAAGGCTAACTGGTTTAATTCATTCCCTGGTGAATACAAACTGTAAGAATGAAAAAATAGAAAAAGAAATCCAAAGGAAATTGCTAACAGGGAGAGAAGAATAGATCTTGAAGAGATATGAAACAAAGAAGACCATGAATTCATTAGCAATCAGAGGTAGAATGATCTATTCAAAATATATAAGACTTGATTTCATACTTAGGACCTAATGCTCTCTCTCTCTCTCTCTTTCTCTCTCTCTTTCTCTTTCTCTTTCTCTCTCTCTTTCTCTCTCTTTCTCTCTCTCTCTCTCTCTCTGTCTTTCTCTCTCTTTCTGTGTGTGTGTGTGTGTGTGTGTTTTAACTTTTCTTGTGTTATTTAGCCTCTTTGGGCTTCAGTTCCTCAACAAAATGGTGAAATGGTGATAATATTATTCACGGGAATGCTGTGAGGCTCTAAATGAGGCAAATTATGTGAGGGTGCCTGGTAGAAACGCATAAAAATGTTATATTTTAATATTTACTTTTTTTCTATTACTTTTAAAAATAGAAGAAAATATTTTTAAAAGTACTTTTCCCTTTTTAACGGACATAACACAAACATCCCAGGTATCTGGTATCTATTGTTGTATGCTTTACCTGTTCTCAAATTCTCAAAATTGGTATTATATTCCCTTGGGGAAATTTTAATTGCTCTTTCTGACCACAGAAGATTAAGGACTAAAGAGGTCAGATGTCAACTCTATAGTGGACTATTACTTTAAAACTAAGTTTATATGGTGCTTTTAACTAATGCTATCTCTCTAAAAGCTAGGACATAACGACAGTCACAATTTATAAATTAGGAGTTAGGGGAAAGGTCAAATAGTTAATCAGCTTCATTCTAGCTCTTTCCCCTTTTGCACAGATAACAGCAATATTTGTGTGATATGATTACCAAATGCTAAAGCTATATCTAAGAAGGCTCTTCTCTCAAGATACACAACTTTCTGCTAAATAATATAGCCTAACTCTTTCTGAATGAAATGAACGGAATCTCATTTGCTATCATTGATAAATAAAAGTCAGACACTAATGTCACATAAAGCATTATGGCATGATCTCCAACCAGACACTTGATCTCATGATATAAGGAACAATACAGGCAATACCCTAGGCTGGTACCAAATTGTTGCTATTTTCTGGAGAGATGCTTCCTAGGATGGGCCACTTTACAAACAAGTAGTCTCTCTAGGAGTGTATGTGTGTGTGTGTGTGTGTGTGTGTGTGTGTGTGTGTGTCGCTGCTATTTTATGACATTGCTCACTTAAACTTTATATCAAGGTGATAGGGATGTTCTTATGACAACAGGAAAATAGCTCACACTGCATTATCCTCATCTAGCATCTCTATGACTCCTAGCACAGATGTGCACAATGTTGTGATTCATTTTGTTTGTATAAAACAGGTTTATTTTTGAACCAGTCCTGCCAACAGTGATTTTGCATTAACTTCAAGCTACAGTGAGCTTGAAATTATTTCATTTCCTTATTAGATTTTTAATCTTTTAAAAATGAAAATTATTCATAGAACCTCACAAAAGTGAAAATCTTATATTTCTTTTTCAGAGTCCTTGCACGCTCTGCTGACTTCAAATTATCAGTCTCCCACCAAGTGATGCTCTTCTGATGAGTGTAGCATCAACCTACTTGTTAACTGTGGCAACCGAATGTCATGATAAGGAAGTCATGTTCAAATGAGACTAGACTATGTTAACAATTTGGGCCCATGGGTGAAGCCCAGTGCTTTTTTGTTTATATTTAAATTGATAGGCTTTATTTTTAGAGTAGTTTTACAGAAAATTGAGCAAGTAGCATACAGAGTTCCCTTATAGTCCCTCTCTTTCTGACTTAAAGTTTCTCCTAGTATTATTTTGTATTAGTGAGGCACATTTGTTACAACTAATCAGTAAGTATTGATACATTGTTATTAACTAAAGCCCATGAGTTACCTTAGGGCTCACACTTTGTGTTGTACAGTTATATGGGTTTTGAAAAATGTGTAATGTCAAGAAACCACCTGTACAGAATCATGCAGAATAGTTGCACCACTCTATAAATATCCTGCAACCCACTTATTTATATGCCTTCTTACCTCTCCTGAACCCCTGGCAACCACTGATCTTTGTTTATTTCTAAATAACTTCTCTAATTTTTAAAGTTTTTTTTAATTTTTAATTTTGGTGGGTGCATAGTAGGTGTATTATTTCTTGAGTACATGAGATATTTTGATACAGGCATGCAACACAATAATCACATCACAAAGAATGAGATATTCATCCCCTCAAGCATTTATCCTTTGTGGTACAACCAATCCAATTCTACTCTATTATTTTGAAGTATACAGTTAAGTTATTATTGACTATTGTCACTTTGTTGTGGTATCAAATACTAGGTCTTATTTAATCTTTCTGTTTTGTATACCCATTAATTATACCCAACTCAGCCCCACTCCGCCACTACATTTCCTAGCCCCTGGTATCCTTCTACTCTATAGCTACATGAATTCAATTGTTTTCATTTTTCGATCCCACAAATACATGAGAACATGCCATGCTGGTCCTTCTGTGATCTCTGGTTCCATCCATGTTATTTCAAATGACAGGATCTCATATTTTTATGGCTCAATAATACTCCATTGTGTATAGATGCCACATTATTTTATCCATTCATCTATTGATGGACACTTTTTCTGTTTCCAAATTTTGGCAATTGGGAACAATGCTACAGCAAATATAAGAGTGCAGATAGCACACCAATAAAGTGATTTCCTTTCTTTTGGTTATATACCCAGCAGTAGAATTGCCAGATCATATGGTAGCTCTGTTTTTAGTTTTTGGAGGAACATACACATTGATCTCTGTAATGTTTGTACTAATTTACATTCCCACCAAGAGTGTGCAAGTGTTCCCTTTTCTCCACATCCTCACCAGCATTTGTTATTGCCTGTCTTTTAGATATAAACTATTTTAACTGGGATGAGATGATATCTCATTGTAGTTTTGATTTGCATTTCTCTGATTATCAGTGAAGTTGAGCACCTTTACATATACCTGTTTGTCATTTTTATGTCTTCTTTTGACACATGTCTATTCAAATATTTTTCCCATTTAAAAAATCAAATTATTAGATTTTTTTCCTATATAATTATTTGAAATACTTATGTATTTTGGTTATTAATCCCAATCAGATGGGTAGTTTGCAAATATTTCCTTCCTGTCTGTGAATTGTCTCTACAGTTTGAGGATTGTTTCCTTAACTGTGAAGAAGGTTTTTAACTTGATGTGATTCCATTTGTCCATGTTTCCTTCAGATGCCTGTGCTTGTGAGGTATTGCTTAAGAAACTTTTGTCCACACCAATGTCCTGCAGATTTTTCTGTAGTAGTTTCTTAGTGAGGTCTTAGATTCAAGTGTTTATTCATTGTGATTTGATTTTTCACATAGTGAGAGATAAAGAGTCTAGCTTCATTCTTTGCATAGGATACCAAGTTTACCCAGCACCAATTATTAAAGAAATTGTCTTTTCCCAAGTGTATGTTCTTGACACCTTTGTCAGAAGGGAGTTCGCTGTAGGTGTGCGGAGTTGTTTCTAGGTTTTCCATTGTATTCTATTGGTCTGTGTGTCTGTTTGGATGCCAGTACCATACTGTTTTTGTCACTACAGCTCTGTAGTACAATTTGAAGTCAGGTGACGTGATTCCTTCAGACTTTTTTTTTTTTTTGACTTAGGATAGTTGTCGCTATTCTGGGTCTTTTGTGGTTTCATTTAAATTTTAGAATTGTTTTTCTGTTTCTGTGAAGAATTTTATTAACTTTTTAATAGGGAATTACATTAAATCTGTTGATTGCTTTGGGGAATATGGACATTTTAACAATATTGATTCTTCCACTCCATTAATATGGAATATCTTTCAATTTTTTGGTGTTCCCTTCAATTTTTCTCATCAGCGTTCCATAGTTTTTGTTATAGAGCTCTTTCATTTCTCTTGTTAATTTCTAAGTATTTAATTCTATGTGTGGGTATTGTACGTGGGATTACTTTTTTTCAGATTCTTCACTGTTGGCATGTGGAAATGCTACTAATTTTTGTATGTTGATTTTCTATGCTGCAACTTGACTGAATTTATCAGTTCTAATCATTCTTTGATGGAGTTTTTAGATATTTTCAAATATAAAGTCATATCATCTGCAAACAAGGATAATCTTTCTTTTGCCTAATTGCTCTAACTAGAACTTCCAGTATTATGTTGAATAATGGTGGTGAAAGTGAGTATCCTTGTCATGTTCCAGATCTTAGAGGAAGGCTTTTAGGTTTCCCCATTCTGTATGATACTAGCTGTGGTTCTATCTTATATGACTTTTACTATGTTAAGGTACATTCCTTCCATCCTCAGTGTTTTGAAGGTTTGTATCATGAAGGGATATTGAATTTTATCAAATGCTTTTTCAGCATCAATTGAAATCATCATATGGTTTTTGTCCTTCATTCTTTTGATATGATATGTCACATTAATTGATTTGCGTATATTAAACCATCCTTGCATCCTAGAGATAAATCCTGCTTGGTCGTGATGAATGTGATGAATGATCTTTTTAATATTTTGTAAAATTTGATTTGCTAGTTTTGGGGGGGTATTTTAGCATCAATATTCATCAGAGATATTGGCGTGTAGTTTTCTTTTTTTGATGTCTCTTTGTCTGGTTTTGGCAGCAGGGTGATCCTGGCTTTACAGAATGAGATTGGAAGTATTCCCTCCTACTCTATGTTTTGGAATAGTTTCAGTAGAATTGATATTAGTTCTTCTTTAGAGATTTGGTACAATTCAGCATTGACATCATCGTATCTTGGGCTTTTCTTTACTGGGAGACTTTTCATTATGGCTTTAATTTCATTACTTGTTATTGTTCTATTCTGGTTTTAGATTTCTTTGTGATTCAATCTTCAGAGGTTGTATGTGTCTAGGAATTTATAAACTTCTTCTAGATTTTTCCATTTATTGGCACATAGTTGCTCATAGGTGCCACTAATGATCCTTTGAATCTCTGTGGTATCAATTTTAATGTGTTGTTGTTTTTATCTCTGAATTTATTTATTTGGATTTTCTCTCTTTTTTTCAGTCTTCCTAAAGGTTTGTCAATTTCTCTTAACTTTTCAAAAAAACAACTTTGTTTTATTGATTTTTTATATTGTTTCCTTCATTTCAGTTTCATTTATTTGTGTTCTGGTGTTTTTTTTGTTTGTTTGTTTGTTTTTCTTTTTTTTTTTTTTTTTTTTTTTTACTATTTTGGGATTGGTTTGCTCTTGCACTTCTAGTTTTTTAAGATGCATTGTTAGATTGTTTATTTGAAATTTTTTCTCTTTTTTTGACATAGGAACATATAGCTAAAAACTTCCCTCTTACTACTGTTTTTGCTGATTCCATAGAATTTGGTATGTCATATTTCCATTATCACTTGTTTCAAGACATTTTTTCATATCCTTCTTAATTTCTTCATTGACTCAGTGATCATTCAGGAGTATATTGTTTAATTTCTATTTATTTGTATAGTTTTCAAAATTCCTCTTGTAATTGATTTCTAGTTTTATTCCATCACAGTCAGAGAAGAGGTTGGATATTCTTTCATTTTTTTGAAGGTTTCAGACTTGTTTTGTGATGTAACAAATAGTCTATCATTGGCCGGGCGCGGTGGCTCAAGCCTATAATCCCAGCACTTTGGGAGGCCAAGACGGGTGGATCACGAGGTCAGGAGATCCAGACCATCCTGGCTAACACGATGAAAACCCGTCTCTACTAAAAAATACAAAAAACTAGCCAGGCGCGGTGACGGGCGCCTGTGGTCCCAGCTACTCGGGAGGCTGAGGCAGGAGAATGGCATGAACCCCGGGAGGTGGAGCTTGCAGTGACCCGAGATCACACCACTGCACTCCAGCCTGGGCGACAGAGCAAGACTCCGTCTCAAAAAAAAAAAAAAAAAAAAAAAAAAAAGAGTTTATCATTGAGAATAATGCAAGTCCTGAGGAAAAGAATGTGATTCTGCAGTCACTGGATATAATATTCTGTATATATCTTTTAGCTCCATTTGGTCTATAGTACAGATTAAGTCCAATGTTTCTTTGTTGATTTTCTTTCTAGAAGATACGCCCAAGGCTTAAAGTGGGGTGTTAAAGTCTCTAGTCACTATTGTATAGGGGCCTGTCTCTCTCTTTAGCTCTAAGAATATTTGCTGTATATATCTGGGTGTTCCAGTTTGGGGTGCATATATATTTACAACTTTTATATCTTCCTGCTGGATTGACATTTATTATTATATAGTGACATTCTTTGTCTCTTCTTAGAATTTTCGTCTTGAAATTTATTTTCTCTGTTACAAGAAATAGCTACTACTCTTTTTTTTTTTTGCTTTCCACAGACATGCAATATCTTTTTTCATCCCTTTATTTTCTGTCTGTGTGTATCTTTATAGGTGAATGTGTTTCTTGTACGTAATAGATCAATGGTCTTTTTCTAAAAAAAAAAAAATCATTTCAACTACTCTATATCTTTTGATAGGAGAGTTTAGTACATTTACCTTCAATGTTACTATTGATAAGTAAGGACCTACTCCTCCCATTTTGTTATTTGATTTTGGTTGTTTTGTGGTCTTCCTTTTTTCCTTCCTGTCTTACTTTAGAAAAGGTGATTTTCTCTGGTGATATAATTTAGTTTCTTGCTTTTCATTTTTTCTGTATCCATTGTATTTTTCTTGGTTTGAGATCATCATGACGCTTGCAAATACTATCTTATAACTCATTATTTTAAGCTGATGACAAATTAACACTGTTTGCAGAAACAAAAGAAATCTAATGAAAACTATGCCTTAACTTTATCCTTCCACTTTAAACATTTCATTGTTTTTATTTATATCTTATTATACTGTCTTGAGAAGTTTTATTTATTAATTTTATTTAATCATTCCACTTAAGATAACAGTAGTTTGCATACCCCAGTTACATTGTTATAAGATGTTGTGTTTTTCTGTGTACTTTCTATTTACCGGTGAATTTTGTACCTTCAGGTGATTACTTATTGCTCATTAATGTCCTGTTGTTTCTGACCTGACTGAAGTACTCCCTTCAGAATTTCTTGCAAGACAGGTCTCGTGTTGATGTAATCCCTTAGCTTTTGTTTGTCCAAGAAAGTTTGTATTTTTCCTTCATACTTAAATAATAGTTTCATAGGATACACTATCCCAGGGTAAATGTTATTTTTTTCGCCGTCAGCACTTTAAATATGTTATGCCATTCTCTCTTGGCCTGTAACGTTTCCATTGAAATGCCTGCTGCCAGACGTATTGGAGCTGCATTGCATGTTATTTGTTTCTTTTCCCTTGCTGCTTTTCAATTCCCTTCTTCATCCCTGACCTTTGGAAGTTTCAAGTTGCTTTTCCACTTTTTGCTAAACAACATTGAAATGAGTGTGCTTATTACATGTATTTAGGAATAATTTTGCAAAGATTTCCCTGGGAAAATGCATGGTAAAAGAATCACTACTATTAAAGATTGGCTATTTAGTCAAAAGTCTGTCCCAATGTATGGCACCAATTTTTACTTTTACCAATAGTGTAAGTGAATAGCTACTTCCCTACATCCTCGCCAAGACTGGACATTATAAAGTTTTATATTTTTGCTAATATGGAAGATCATTTTATTTCTTAGCAGAATAAGGTTGAGCACTGTTTTATATGCTTATTGGGGACATATTTTTTTTTTAAGAAAGTGTCATTTTATATCTATTGCTACACAAATGGCCGATGTTTTCCTTTGTTTTTAATTTTCATATTTTTTTACAGTACCCATACATTTTTGGTTTTAACAAATGTCTAAAAATTTATTTATGTTGGAAATGTGTGTGTAAACTACTTCAATTATTTGGTTAGTGTGTGGTGTTATTGAGGGAAATATCATAGATTTGATAACAGTATGTGGTAATTTATGTCACCCAGAAAAACTGGCTAGGGAATATACAACCACTTCCAGCCATTCTGTATGCAGGTGAATTTTGGTTTCCCTATGGGCAATGATGTATGGAACTTATGACCAATATGGGCAGAGCAACAAACAGCACATAAAGGTGAATAAATAACATTAGCCTGATATTTATGCAATTTACTGTTTTTTTATCGATTTCAGCAAGATTATAAATACTATACTCAAATTTATTTGTGTATTTTAACCTGTATATTTTGTTTTCCTAATAGTAATTTTGATACATCAAAATGATATTTTTAATTGATTAATAAAAGAGGCAACATATAAAAAAATAAAAATTAAAAAAATAAATAAATAAATATCTTGAGGTAGTCTTCCTTGTGTTAAACCTATTTGCTGTTCTACAAGTCTTGTATCTGGATATTGGTATTTTTCTCTAGGTTTACTAATTTCTCTGTTTTTATCCCTTTGAGTAAACTTTCAGCCCCTGTCTCTTCCTCTATTTCCTCTTCAAGGCCAGTCACCCCTATATTTGCCCTTTGTTGCTAATTTTAGATCTTGTAGACATGCTTCATTTTTTAAATGCTTTTTTTCTCCTCTGTGTATTTCAAATAGCCTGTCTTCAAGCTCACTAATTCTTCTGCTGTAATAATTCTGTTATTAAAAGACCCTGATGCATTCTTCAGTATACCAATTGCATTTTTCAGCTCCAGAATTTCTGCTTGATTCTTTTTAATTATTTCAATCTCCTTGTTAAGTTTATCGGGTAGAATTCTAAATTCCTTCTTTGTGTTCTCTTGAATTTCTTTGTGTTTCCTTAATACAGCTATTTTGAATTTTCTATCTGAAAGGTCATATAACTGTTTATCCAGGAATAGTCCCCGGGCCATATTTTGTTCATTTGGTGATGTTATGTTTTCCTGATTGTCTTGATACTTGTAGATGTTCTTAGATGTCTGGGCATTGAAGAGTTAAGTCCTTATTTCTAAGTCTGGGCTTGTTTGTACGTGTCCTCCTTGAAAAGACTTTCCAGATATTTGAAAGGACTTGGGTGTTGTGATCTACATTGTATCTGCTTTAGCAGGCATCCCAAGCCCAGTACTGCTGTGGTTTTTGAAGACTTGTAGAGATAGGACCTTGATGGTCTTTGACAAGAATCAGGAGAATTCTCTGGATTACCAGACAGAGACTGGTTCTCTTCCCTTACCTTCTCCAAAACAGAGTCTCTCTCTCTCTCTCTCTCTCTCTGTTCTAAGCCACCTGAAGCTGGGAGTTTAGTGACATGAGCACCCCTGTGGTGACACCACTATGAATGTGCTGAATCAAACCTGAAGACAGCACAGCACTGGATCTCACCCAAGGCCTGCTGTAACCACTCCCTGGCTATTGCCTATGTTCGCTCAAGGCCTGTGGTGCTCTGCAGTCAGACAGCTGCAAAGCCAGCCAGGCCTGTGTCCTTCCCTTCAGGGTGCAAGTACCCCCCTGCTCTAGGCAAGTGTAATGGTGTTGTCTAGGAGCCAGGTACTAGAGTCAAAAATCTTAGAACTCTACCTGGTGTTCTATTTACTGCGGCTCAGCTGGCACTAAAATCCCCAGACACAATACTTCCCACTCTTCCCCTCCCTTTCCAAAGGTGGAGGAGACTCACCCCATGGCCACTGCCACCACGGTTCCATGAGGAGTACTTCCAGACTACCACCGATGTTCTCTTAAGACCCAAGGACACTTCCATCAGCTTGTTGAATCCTGCCTGACCTAGGACTCACCCAGCAGGGAACGTAAGCACCCTTTGGCCTAGGGAAGCTCCAGAGATGCAATCCAAGAATCCAGTCCTTGGATTTGGGACCCCAGTAGTCCACTTGGTGCTCTACGCCCCTGTGGCTGAGCCGGTACCTAAGATGCAAGACAAAGTTCTCTTTACTTTGCCATTCACTTTTCTCAAGAGGGGTCTCTCCCCAAAGCCACCAAAGCTGATAATGTGCTGAGTCTTACCTGAAGCCAGCAAGTCTCAGGGTGTCACCCAAGGCCCTCAGCATAGTACCCGGGTATTGTTGCTGGTCACTCAGGGCCCAAGTGCTCTTCAGTTAGCAAGTGATGAATGCTGCCAGGACTGAATCCTTCCCTTCAAGGTAGTAGTTTTCCTTCTGACCCAAGTGTCTAGAAATGTCTCTTCTGGCCCAGAGTCCAAAAATGTCTGGTAGCTAGGACCTAGAAAGGGGGCCTCTTGACTCTGACCCACGCCCTATCCTGCTTTGTCTGAGTTAGTATCAATGATGCAAGACAAATACCTCCCCACTTTCTCTCTCCTCTCCTGAAGCAGAGAAAAGGGGTTCTCTTTTGGATCCACAAGTTGTGCAATCTGGGTTTTAGGTAGGGGTGATTCTAGCACTTCCTTACCCACCGCAACTGATGTCTCAGTAAGTCAACTGCCCTCTAGTCCAGTGACTTGGGGCTCAGTTCAGCACTAGGACTCTCCCAGGAGTTGCATCCTTGTGGGCTAGACTGCATTTCAATTTTATTTAGAGTCCTACAGAACTTCAGTCCATGGTGACAAGACTTGTGGGAACTCAAATTATGAGTGCTGGGATTGGCAATTCCCCTCTGACTAGGACTGGTTTAAACGCTCCCTCCATGGGTGGGTGTCAGCTGAATTTGGTCCAGCTTTTCTTTCTGCTATAACCCGGTAACTCTGAGTTCAATGCCTCACAATTACTGTGCTCTCCTCCCAACAGTATACAGAAACTCTCTCAGCGTCACCCTGCTGCTGCTGCTGGGGGAGGGGGGAGGGGTGGTGTCAACCATTCAAGAGGTTTTTTTGTCACCTCCTCAGTGCCTCTTTCAGG
>NW_012114566.1:2141391-2153489 GCF_000951035.1 Colobus angolensis palliatus
TTGTATGGGTTCATTTCTGGGTTGTCTATTTTGTTTCATTATTTGTATTTTTCTGTTTTTGTCAGTGCCAGACTATCATCTTAATTACTGTAGTTTTTTAGTAACCCTCAAAGACCCATAGTGTTAGTACTCTGACTTTTTTCTTCAATATCATTTTGGCTCTTCTGGTGTTTTGCTTTGTTGCATGAATTTTAGAATCAGTTTTTCAGTATCTGTACAATAACTTGGAAGTTTGAGTGAGATTGCATGCGTATACAAATCAAGTTTGGAAGAACAGAGACAAAATTGAGTCTTCCTTCTGTGAACACAGAATATATCTCCATTTATTTAGTTTTTCTTTTATAGCTTTCCTCAGCATTTTATAATGTTCCTCATATGGATCTTGTACAAATTTGTTAGTTTATATCAATGTTTTTCATTTTGTTGGGGATGCTAATGTAAATAAAAATTTGGTTGTAACTTCAGATTTCATCCATTACTAGTATATAGAAAATAAATAGACTTTTGTATATTGACCTGGTATCCTGCAACCTTTTTATAATTGCTTGACAGTTCCAAGAGTTTTTTGGTATGTCACTTCTCTCAGATTTTCTATCATTTTGTCATTTATGAACAGTTTTATTTCTGTCTTCAAAATCTGTATACATTTTTTCTTTACTTAGCTCATTGCGTTAGCTACAATTTCCAATATGATGTTAAACAAGAGTGGTGAGAATATAGAAAAAAAACTAGTTTCTCATCCCTAAGGATGATGCTAGCTGTATTTTTTTGATAGGTGTCCTTTATCAAATTGAAGACGTTCCCCTCTATGCCTAGTATAATAAGAGTTTTTACTATAAATTGATGATGAATTCTTTGGATTTTTTTCTACATCTAATGATATGATTGTATAATTTTCTTTGATAACCTGTTGATATGATAGCTTAACATTAATTGATTTTTAAACATTGAACCAGTGTTTTATACCAGAAGTAAATCCCATTCAATTATGGTATAAAATTATTTTCATATATTGTTGGATTTGGATTCAATATTCTAATACTTTGTTGAGGATTATAATATGGACAGGAGGTAGGGAAATACTGGGTAGAAGAGGGTGGTTCCCCAGCAAAAGCCCCACCTTCAAGCCTAGAAACCAATGGTCCTAAATGGGAACAGACATTCCTGTTTTTTTGCCCAAATGTTGCCTTGTCCAAGACCACTCTGGCCCACCACTCCCTCATCCTGTACCCATAAAAACTCCAAACCCCAGGCTCCAGAGCAGAAGAGTGGCAGAGTGGCAGAGCAGCAGAGCAGTGCAGCAGAGAAGGAGAGAAGAGAAGGAGCGTCTGAAAGTTGAGAGGAGTTTGGCTTGGAACGTCAGAGAGGAGATCAGCCACTGGATGGCCCAACTCCAGGGAAACATCATCTTCCCACTCCATCCCCTTTCCAGCACCCCACCCATCCTGCTTAGATCCACCTCTATCACTTAATAAAATCCCTGCATTCACCATTCTTCAAGTTTGTATGATCCAGTTATTCCTGGACACCAGCGAAGACCCAAGTACAAAGAGGGCAGGATGTAAAAGGCTGTTACCCTGATTCTCCACTTAGCTTAACACTTAGCCATCTTTGGACAACAACTGCTGAAAGAGCATTAATTGTAACACACCCCTCACATAAGAGGTTTGAGCTCGGGGTAGCCAGCTGGGCAAACAAGCCATCCCCCTGTCACAAGTCCCACAAAGGGGTCATGGAACTCTCCTGTCTCAATTAGTGCATTCACATTTATGAGAGATATTGACCTTTATGGTACGTCTTTCTTTTCTTTTGATATTAAGGCAGTGCTGGCCTCATAGAATGAATTAGAAAGTGTTCCTTCTGTCTATATTTTTCCAAGAGATTGTGGAGAGTTAATATACTATTTTGCTTAAATGCTTTGTAGAATTCATAGTGAACCCATCTGTACATGATGTTTCTGTTTTGGAGGATTATTATCTATTCAGTTACTCTAATAGATATAGTCCTATTTGGATTATCTATTTCTCTTCATGTAAGTTTTGATAGATTGTGTTCTTCATGAAATTGGTTCATTTCATCTAAGTTGTCAGATTTGTGGGCCTAGAGTCTTTCATAATATTAATTTATTTTCCTTTTGCCCACAGGATCAGTAGTGATGGCTCCATTTTCATTTCTGAGAATGGTAATTTGTGTCACTTTTTGTTTTTTTTTTGTTAAATGCTCATTTTCCCTTCTGACATTTTTGTTTTCTTACATACATACACACACATGTGCACACACACATAATTTGTGTCACTTATTTTTTTTTTTTGGTTAAATGCTCATTTTCCCTTCTGACATTTTTGTTTTCTTACATACATACACACACATGTGCACACACACATACTTTCTATTCCCGAGAGAGAGGTATAGAAATGAATATTGTGACAGACTGTTAGTTCTTCTGCTTTTGTTGGCAAACAATGTGAATAATATATAAAAAGGAAGCTCGCTTACTTCACTGTTATCAAACCCAGGCGTGTACCATGTAGAAATCAGGAGAATAGTAACTGCCAGCCTTTTGATGGCCTCCTGTATACCCAAAGCAATAAATGGAAAGTAATTTGCTTTTTCATAAATTTCTAAAACTCCCCAAGATGGAACTTCACTGTATTTTTCAGGGAAATAAATTAAATTAGTCTACATAAGCTACAAAAAATACGAAAAAGTGTGAGGCCAGATTTGGAATCTATGTCTTTCAGACTTCAAAACCTATCCTCTGTCAATTCTTCTTTGTTGCTTGTGATAATTCAACTTCCATTGATCTGAGTTCTGAGTTCCAAGAAAAAATGTCTGACTAGTATAGTTCATGTTTTTTAGCACAAGATAAAATAAATAACACTTTTGTAGATACTGGAACTTAGCTACTTCTTAGCACATGAAGTTATTTTAATGTTGCCTATTTCTAACGTTAGAGTTCTGGTGAAAGAAAAAAAAAAATAGTAAGTTGTGAAATTATTTTCAAAGCTTATTTGAAAGTATAAATTGTTATTATAAAAGTGGCATATGGTATGAATAAATCAATGAACAAATGTGATTGATAAACTGTATTGATTATATGTCCAGAATTCTGCACTACTTATATGTGATGTTATATCATCAGTGAAGCCAGTGGTTATAAATCAGTCAGAGAGAGGGAGACAGGTGCCTTAAGGTCACTGTCTTTCCTGATGCATTTTTATTGTCCCTATTTGTTATTGACAGTTTCAATATTAGAAACTATTAGATATATCCCCTTAAATGACTTCTAGAAGCAAATTTTTTCCAGGTGATTTTGAAATGCCCTTTGAACAAAAGCTTAAATAAATGTAAATCGGTTGATTAAGGGCACAGAAAATATGTTTAACACAAAGAATATGGATTCAAAAAAAAGCTTTCTGAAAATAAAATGATTATGATTAATTGCATACATATACAGACCTTCTATGAATCTTTGCATAAGTTCTTTATATTATATTTAATCTTATTAATTTCCTTTGTATAGGTATATGAGAAATGGTAGGTTTGGTAGCCTTGATAGTAGACCAAGGTCTAGTGTAAGATAATATCATACACAGAATACTTTATTCAAAGTCATTCTTCATCACCATACTTGTCAAGACCATGCCCAAGAGGTTAACAGAATTTGCAATACATGCCAGGAGCAAGGTAAAGAGATCCGGAAAGAAAAGAAAGAGAATAAATGGGAAGAAAGAAATGATAAACAAACAAACAAACAAGAAAACAACTTTAAAAGCTGCAGCTCTTTCTTTGGGGAGTAGAGTCGAATCTCCCATCTGATTCTTATTAGGTTTCCTTGTTTGAAATAGGAAGGAGATGAGTGGGAGGGGTGTGGGAGGATACATGAGCAAAGCATGAGTAAATTGTTAGGGGAGAGAAACATTTCTTGAATAAGATGTTATAGATGGCTACACCATTTATTTAGGGTATAGAGTATTTCTTTATTTGAATTTTCAGCCCGGATAAAATGTTTGTAATTTCTACACTGTCAGAGGAAAAGTCCCCATAGCATTTGTAACTCCCAATTTACATAGTTGATTTTACATGTTTTCAACAGTCTGTCAAGCTTCTGACAGCTGTAACATTTCTCCTCTGGAACACTGGAAAGACAGTGTGTTGGAATATTGTGCTGGTAAATTAGCGAGCCATATTAGAATTCTGAGAGGAATGAGGGCAAATTTCTTTGCAGCTGCACATATGTGGCTGGTGGTTAAGGGCATGACTCACAGGTTTAGGATCTCTGGAAACAAATGCTTCCCAGTCTCAGGTAAGTCTAAGCCAGTCTTACCTAGAAAGCACTTAAAAATTTAGTGACTGGAAGTCACCTTAGATTAGTAAAATCAGAATCTCTCAGAGACCTGGGCATTCACACACACACACACACACACACACACACACACACACACACACACAATCATACTTTATTTTAATATGTAGACAAGGTTTAGGGCAATTTTTCTAAGATGTTAACAAGAGAAAATAAGCTGATGGAGACTAGGAGCTGGGTCAAAAACCATCAAATATTGGTGGAGATCCATCTACTGACTGGTACTGTCAGAACTCTTTATTTATTTATTTTTATTTTTAAATTTTTGTAGAGATAGGGTTTCACTTTGTCGCCCAAGCTGGAGTTCAGTGGCACAATCATGGCTCATTACAGCCTTGAGATCCTGGGCTCAAGCTATCCTCCCACCACAGCCTCCCAAAGTGCTGAGATTATAGGTGTGAACCACCACATCTGGCTATCAGAACTCTTAACAGGACTACACATGTGGATTCTGAAATGCATCAGAATTTGAATTTGGAGCTACCGGGAATCTCCAAAGAAAAAAGGAATTGGACATTCAAACAGGTTTCCAGGGTAGGTCTAATTGGCATGTCCAGCACTGCCCCATCTTCATAACAGCAGCCCACTAACTACTGCCTGAAGGACCAATCTGTCCCATTACCTGTTTATGCTTGACCCATGAGCCAAGAATGATACTTAACATCTTTAAGTGTTTTAAAAATATCGAAAGAAGAATAATATTTTGTGACACAGGAAAATTCAAATTTCCATAAATAAAATTTTATTGGATCACAGGCTCATTTGTTTGTATATTGTCTATGGTGTTGTTTTACCCATTGCAACACAGATTTGAGTAGCTGCCACAGAGACTATATGGCTTACAAAGCCTAAAATATTTACTATTTAGCCCTTATATGAGTTTCCTAGGATACTGTAATGATTGGCTGAAAACAGTTTGATAAAACAAGAGAAATTGATTCTTTCACTACCCCGGAGGCTACAAGTCCAAAGTCAGCAGAGCTGTAGACTCACTCCAGAGATTCTAGGAGGAATTCCTTGCTTTGCCTCTTCCAGTTTCTGGTGACTCCAGGCATTCTTTGGCTTATTACTGTATCACTCCAACCTCTGCCTTGTTCTTCACATCAGCTCTCCTCTGTGTATTCTCCTTCTCAAGCACTTGTCATTAGATTTAGGGCTTACCAGGATGATCTCATCTTGAGATGCTTAACTTAATTACATCTGCAGAGAAACTTTCCTCCACTAAGTTGACATTTAGAAGTTTCAGATAATTATAACTTTGGGTGGACCACCGTTCAACCCACTAGAGCCCTTTATAAAAAAGTTTGCCCAGGTCTAGAAGTGTGACTCAGTTATGGGAACATGGGAATGTATGAGAGAGAAGGTAAACCGTGGGAACTTTTATATTTTGCTGGTGTGAGCTTTTTTTTTTTATGCAAAAGGGACCGGGAATGTGTTCATAGTTGGATAATCTTTGCAGACAGTTAAGAGGATGCTCTTGGGAAGACAGAAATTAATTCCACCTATACATAATTCCTTTTTTTGTAATTATTATTACTTCAATAATTTTAGGGGAATAGATGGTGTTTGGTTACATAAATAAGTAATTTAGGTTTGATTTCTGAGATTTTGGTGCGCCCGTCACCTAAGCGGTGTACGCTGCGGTGTAGTCTTTTATCCCTCACACCACTCCCACCCTTTCACCCAAGTCCCCAGAATCCATTATATCATTCTTATGCCTTTGCTGCTGCATAGCTTAGCTCCCACTTATTAGTGATAATACACAGTGTTTGGTTTTTCATTCCTGAGCTACTTCACTTAGAATAATGGTCTCCAACTCCATCCAGGTTGCTGAAAATACCATTATTTCATTCCTTTTTATGGCTGAATAGTATTCCATGGTGTGTGTGTGTGTATATATATATATATACACACACACACCACATTTTCTTTATCCACTTATTGGTTGGTGAGCATTTAGGCTGGTTCCATATTTTTGCAATTGCAAATTGTGCTACTATGTACAAAGTCTTTTTTCATATAATGACTTCTTTTCCTCTGGGTAGCTACCCAGTACTGGGATTGTTGGATAAAATAGTAATTCTACCTTTAATTATTTAAGGAATCTCCATACTGTTTTCCATAGTGTTTATACTAGTTTACATTTCTATCAGCAATGTAGATGTGTTCTTTGTTCACCGCATCCACACAAGCATTTATTATTTTTTGATTTGTTGATTATGGCCATTCTTGCAGGAGTAAGATGGTATTGCATTATGGTTTTGATTTGCATTTCTCTGATCATTAGTGATGTTGAGCATTTTTTAAAATACCTATTGGCCATTTGTACATATTCTTTGATAATGTCTATTCATGTCCTTAGCCTACTTTTTGATGGAATTAATTTTTAATTTTAATTTTTTGCCGGTTCCTTGAAATCCCTGGAGAATCCGGAAAATAAGCCTCCGGTGGAAGCAAAACAAGGGAAAAATTTTTTCCTATTATGTGAATTGTCTGTTTGCTGAGTATTTCTTTTGCTGTACAGAAGCTTTTTAGTTTAATAAAGCCCAATTAATTAACCTTGGAACCTTTGGAATTGCCTTTGGGTTCTTGGTCATGAACTCTTTGCCAAAGCCAATGTTGTATTTGTCCATTATCATACTGCTATAAAAAACTACATAAGACTGGGTAATTTAAATTAAAAAAAAATTTTTTTCCTCTAGGCCTCCATCCTGTGATGGAAGAGCTGCCATGAACATCTCTGAAATGCTCTGAAGACATTTTCCCCATTGTCTTGGCTATTAATATTTGGTTCCTCATTACTTATGCAAATTTCTGTAACCAGCTTGCATTTTCTCCCTAGAAGATGGGGTTTTCCTTTTACCACATGGTCAAGCTGCAAATTTTCCGAACTTTTATGTTTTGCTTCCCTTTTAAACATAAGTTTCAATTTCAGATCATGTCTTTTTGAATGCATATGGCTGTACACTTTCAGAAAGTGCCAGGTCACCTCTTGAATGCTTTACTGTTTGAAAATTTCTTCCACCAGATACCCTAAATTATCTCTCTCAAGTTCAAAGATCTACAGGTCTCTAGGGCAAGGGTAAAATGCTTCCAGTCTCTTTACTAAATCATAGTAAATCTGACTTTTGTTCCAGTTCCCAATAAGATCCTCATCTTCATCCGAGACCACCTCAGCCTGGATTTCACTGTCCATATCACCATCAGCATTTTGGTCAAAACCATTCAACAGGTCTTTAGAAAATTTCAAACTTTCCCACATCTTCCTGTCCTCTTCTGAGCCTTCCAAACTGTTCCGATCTCTGCCTATTACCTGGTTCCAAAGTTGCTTCTACATGTTCAGGTATCTTATAGCAATGCCCCAATTATCTCGGTACTAATCTTTTGTATTAGTCCATTTTCGCACTTCTATAAAGAACTACTTGAGACTGTGTGATTTATGAAAAGGAGGTTTAATTATCTCATAGTTCTGTATGGCTGGGAAGGCCTCAGAAAACTTACAATTATGGCAGAAGGTGAAGGAAAAGCAAGGCACATCTTACGTGGAAGCAGGAGAGAGAGAGAGGGTAGAACCATCAAACACTGTAAAACAATTATATGTCTTGAGAATTAATTCACTATCATGAGAACAGCGTGGGTTTGATTTGTTCTTGTTTCTCTAGTTCCTTGAGGTGTGAGGTTAGATTTTCAGACTTTTTGATGTAGCTGTTTAATGCTATGAACTTTCCTCTTAGCACTTATTTTGCTATATCCAAGAGTTCTTCACAGGTCATGTAACTATTGTTGTTCAGTTCAGATAAATCTTACATTTCCATCTTAACTTCATTGTTTACCCAAAGATCGTTCAGGAGCAGGTTATTTAATTTCCATCTATTTGAGTTGTTCTGAGGGTTTCTTCTGGAGTTGATTTCCAGTTATATTCCACTGTGATCTGACATAATTTCGATTTTTAAAATTTTATTGAGACTTGTTCTGTGGCCTATCATATGGTCTATCTTGGAGAATGTTCCATACGCTGATGAAAAGAATGTATATTCTGCAGTCATTGGGTAGAATGTTCTGTCAATATCCTTTAAGTCCATTTGTTCTAGGGTATAGTTTAAGTCCACTGTTTCTTTGTTGACTTTCTATCTTGATGACCTGTCTAGTGCTGTCAGTGGAGTATTGAAGTTCCCCACTATTAATGTGCTGCCATCTTTGTTATTTATTAGATGTAGTAGTAATTGTTTTATAGATTTGGAAACTCCAGTATTAGGTGCAGATCTGTTGAGGATTGTAATATTTTCCTGTTGGACTTTCCTTTTACCATTGTATAATGTCTTTCTTTGTCTTTTTTTAACTGTTGTTGCTTAAAGTCCCTTTTGTCTGATATGAGACTAGTTACTCCTGCTCACTTTTGGTTTTCATTTGCATAGAATATCTTTTTCCACCCCTTTACCTTATGTTTACGTGAGCCCTTATATTTTAGATGAATTTCTTGAAGACAGCAGGTACTTGACTGGTGGATTTTTATCTATTCTTCAATCCTGTATCTTTTAAGTGGAGCATTTAGGCCATTTACATTCAATGTTAGTATTGAGGTATGAAGTACTGTTCTACTCATTATGCTAGTTGTTGCCTGAATACTTTGAGGTTTTGTTTTTTTTTTTTTTTATTGTGTTATGGTTTTATACATCCTTTGAGAAATATGCTTTAAAAGGTTCTATTTTGGTGTATTTCAAGGTTGTTTTTCCAAGATTTAGAACTCCTTTTGGCATTTCTTGTAGTGCTGACTTGGTAGTGGTGGATTCTGTCAGTATTTGTCTGAAAAAGACAAACAAATCTTTTTTTTAATCTCTTCTTCATTTATAAAGCTTAAACTATCTCTTCTTCATTTATAAAACTTAGTTTCACTGGATACAAAATTCTTGGCTGATAATTGTTTTGGTTAAGGAGGCTGAAGATCCCAATCCCTTCTGGTTTGCAAGGTTTCCACTGAGAAAACTGCTGTTAATCTGACAGGATTTCCTTGAGGGTTTACTTGATGCTTTTCTCTTACAGCAATTCAGATTTCCTTTGTCTTGACTTTAGATAATCTGATGACTATGTGCCTAGATGGTGATCTTTTTGTGATGAATTTTCCAACTGTTCTCCATGCTTCTTGTACTTGGAAGTCTACATCTCTAGCACGACTAGAGAAATTTTTCTCAATTATTCTCTCAAGTAAATTTTCCAGACCTTTAGATTTCTCTTTTTCTTCAGGAACACCAACTATTCTTATATTTGATCCTCTAACATAATCCCAAGCTTCTTGGAGGCTTTCTTCATTTTAAAAAATTATTTGTCTTTGCTGGATTAGGTCAATTCAAAAGCCTTGTCTTCAAGCTCTGAAATTCTTTTTTCTACTTGTTTGACTCTATTGTTGAAAGTTTCCAGTGTATTTTACTTTTCTCTAAGTGAGTCTTTCATTTCCAGAAGTTACGATTATCTTTTCTTTATACTATCTATTTCTCTGGATAATTTTCCTTCCATATCCTGTATTTTTTTTATTCTTTAAGTTGTTTTTCACCCTGTTTTATGGCTTTTTTGAGTAGCTTAACAGTCATCCTTCTGAATTCTTGATCTGGCAATTCTTAGATTTCTTCTTGATTTGGATCCAATGCTGGAGAGCTAGTATGATGTATTGGAGGTTTTATAGAAACTTGTTTTGTCATATTACCAGAATTTTTTTTTCTGATTCTTTCTTATTTTGTAGACTGTTTCACTGGAAAGAACTGGAAATCAAGATCTGCTGTTCAGATTATTTTTGTCCCATGGGGTGATCCCTTGATGTGGTGCTCTCCCTCTTCATCTAGGGATGGGGCTTCTTCAGAGCCACACTGCAGTGATTGCTATTGCCCTTCTGAGTCTAGCCACCCAGTGAGTCTACTGGGCTCCAGGCTGGTGCTGAGGAATGTCTGCAAAGAATCCTGTGATATGATCTGTCCTCAGTTCTCCCAGTTGTGGATACCAGCACCTGCTCTGGTTGTAAGTGGCAGAGGAGTAAAGTGGACTCTGTTAGAGTCCTTGGTTGTAGTTTTGTTTAGGGCAGTGGTTTTCTCAAATGTGGGTTATGCTAGCAGTGAAGTTGTCACATAGAAAGACTCAGGACCTCTGTTTAGCCAGGGTGTTGCAGGTGGTGAAATTAGCTGTTGTTGTCTTCTTTGGAGCAAGGTTGCTCTGTTATGAGTTGCTGTAATGGCTTGAGTTGTTTGACCTCCAGTCAGGAGGTGGTGCTTTCAAGAAAGCACCAGCTGCAGAAGTAGAAGGGGGATGTAGGCTTGCCCTACATTGTTCAGGACAAGTGCTCAGGTTTCTCAGGTCATGGGTGGGGCCATAGAGCTCCCAAGAGTTTATATCTTTTGTCTTTGGCTACTGGGATGGTTAGAGAAAAACCATCAGGTGGGAGCAGGGTTAGGTGGGTCTGTGCTCAGAATCTCCTTGGGTGAGGCTTGCTGTAGTGAAGTTTTTCAACTGTCTTGCAGTATTTGCAGCAGCAAGCTACTACTTTCAAAGGGTCTGCAAATTCTTACAGTTTTCTTGGTATGTTCCTGCAGTGGTTCTTGGAGCGAAAGTTCTCAATGTGTGTCTCCAGACACTATTCTGTCCATGCAAGCAGGAGCTGCACATTATTCCTGTCTCCTATCAACCATCTTTTCCTCCATCTACTCATAAATTTTTATTTTCCAGCAATAACTCCTAAAGTACACCAAGTGTCAGTGGATGAACAACTAAACTAGAGGCTTATTTACAAAAGTAACTCAAGGTTTTGAAAACACCAGTAAATGCAAACAATCAATATCACGTTAAGCAAAAGTTGTATCTAAGTACACAGGGTCCCCAACTTACAATGGTTCAGCTTATAATTTTCCAGCTTTACAATGGTGCAAAAATGATATGCATTCAGTAACAACTGTACTTTGAATTTTGATGTTTTTTCTGGGCTAGCAATATGCAGCATAATACTCTCTGGTGATTCTGGGGCAATGCTGGACAGTAACAATGAGTGACAGCTCCCAGTCTGCCACATGATGATGATGGTAAACAACCAATATTCTGCAGTGTATGGTGTGGCCAGCACTTTATAGGTAATTATGAAAAGGAAAAACTGTACAGTCAAAACTTAATATCTTCCTGAAGAACACTCTGCCTACTACTCTCAGGTCTCATCAGAAGAGAGAGAAATTGATGACCCTGTTGTTATAGCATCCCCATCATCCAGCTATTAATTTTAGTTCAATTCTTCACACACTCTTCAGGACCAGTGTGCTTTTGACTGTGTACATGAATGATGTAAACCTATATTTTCAGTATAGTATTCAATAGTTTAAATAAGATATTCAATACTTTTACTTGGGAGGCTGAGGCAGGAGAATGGCGTAAACCCAGGAGGCGGAGCCTGCAGTGAGCTGAGATCCAGCCACTGCACTCCAGGCCAGGCGACAGAGCAAGACTACTTTATTATATAATAGGTTAGTGTTGGATAATTTTTCTCAACAGTAGACTAAGGTATATATTCTGAGCATGTTGAAGGTAAGTTGGAGTAAGCTATGATATGTGGCAGGCTATGTGTATTAAATACATTTCAACTTAAAATATTTTCACCTTAGGATGGGTTTATTGGTCCTGTAACATCATCATAATGTGAGGAGTATCTGCAGTATATCTGGCTCAATTAAGATCACCTCTTGGCAATCACATCCTCCTTTTATTT
>NW_012114566.1:2154594-2186739 GCF_000951035.1 Colobus angolensis palliatus
CATGTGAATTAAGTATTTTTTCCTAATTCTGGATGTATTCTTGTTTCTGCCTGAACATTATTTTTTTCACCAGATATTTATCTTTTTCTTATTTAAACATTTGTTGCAAGGCATTCGGTATCTGAAATCATGGTTCTAGAGAGATGCAGACCTGGTCTTTCTATTTTGTGCTAAAAAAAGGATGTGAAAATTATCTAAATTAGCCTGGTTGTGTTGTGGTCTGGGCCGTAGTACAGGTGTCTCTGCCCTACTACCATTTAAAAGTGAATAACCCAGACTTCAAAAATGCACTGTTGTTCCCCATCCTGGGCCAATGCCACACTCTTTTGTTGAAAATAAGATTATTTCATTTGAGTGAGGGCTATTTTCATCATTCTTGGGCAAGAAAGTAGGCATGATTAAGATTGGGATACGAAAATATTTTCTTCCATACAGTGTCTAGGGAAAGTTTACCTTCATTCTTAGGAACAGCGGTTTGGGAAATTCACAGTGCTTGGAGTAAGCTGGCCCAGCCACACTGAGACAGATTGTGATGATAAATACATGTTCACCAAATCAGAAAAGAAATCTTTTTAAATTGCTTCTGTTATTAGAAAAATTGTAGAGATCAAAGAACAGCCAGCTGGGTATTTGGATAAAGTATTTGGTTAGCAGGTCGAGTGGGGCAAGGAAGGACAGGCTTCTAGTAAGAACTGTGAGAAGTGAAAGCTGGTAAGAAACAGATGGTAAAGAGGATTTAAGAAATACTGCCTGGTTTATATTGGCTCTCTGTGACATTTTTAAAGAAAGGCCTGCAAATATATTAATCATGATTAATAAGTTTCATTTGTTGCTTGTGCTTCTGTGAATGTGTAACTATAGAGGGACATGGGATCTATGCTTATATCTGAATGGCAAAGAACCCATAATTATTTGAATATATATGCAATTTACAGTTTGTTGGTTAGCTTGCTTGCTTATTAACAATAGCTTTAACTGGAAAAAGATACAGTTTTCCCTTTATCTAGATAGAAGATTATTGACTTTCCTAGATTAGAGTCTGATGAGGGAAATAATAGAATAGATTAAATTTTCAAAGAGACCGTATACAGCTGACGAGATTCATTTGGTGAGTGGAGTTTTTGTCAAGTGGCAGAGAGTAGTAGCTCAGGACTATAACATGTAGTGTGAGTGTGTGGGATTACTGACCAGGCATTTTCATTGCAATAGGATGCTTTTGCTCAGTGCATGCCTTATCTTTAGTAAACCATACTAAAGCTTCATTGGGCTTCTTCTGGAAGCTAAAAATAAACTAGGTTCTGTTTTAGTTTGGCATGAAGGTGAGAAGGTCGGTCTGAGATGAACTAAGACATTCCTCTTGGGTTTAGGAACAAAAACAAAGAGACTAATAAGAAATTAAGTTAAAGAATTCATGGAGAGTGTATGTAGAACGTGATATTTGCCTAGGTTGCAAAATCAAGGGATCAAAGCAAGATTATGGTGTAAATTGCTAAAAGGTTAAAATAGCCCTTAGAGTAGAAAATCCCTTGGAAGTAAAAGGAGATAGAGAACAAAATTTCTTGCCATAGGAGGAACTATATGTAGAACATCGTTAGTTCAAAAAAAGTAAAATGGCTGGGCGCAGTGACTCATGCCTGTAATCCCAGCACTTTGGGAGGCCGAGGCGGGTGGATCACCTGAGGTCAGGAGTTCGAGACCAGTCTCGCCAACATGATGAAACCCCGTCTCTACTAAAAACACAAAAAATTAGTTGCGCATGGTGACGAGCGCCTGTAATCCCAGCTACTTGGCAGGCTGAAGCAGGAAAATTGCTTGAACCCAGGAGGCGGAGGTTGCAGTGAGCCAAGATTGTGCCATTGTACTCCAGCCTAGGCAACAAGAGCAAAACTCTGTCTCAAAAATAAATAAATAAATAAATAAAGTTTTTTTAAAAAGTAAAATAATTGATATTCTCTGGAAGATAACATAAAGAATGAAAAAATAGAGCAGCAATACTCTAAGTATTACGGGGAATAAATCAGTATCCTGGTCAGTCAGTGACTACATATATGGAAGGCAAATAATTAATGGCTTAGAAAGTAAGAAGTTGAAAATTCAAAAGTAAATAGAGAAGGAGGTGCATGACACTAAGCAATTTTGTTTTAAAAGTAATAAACTGACACATCGAAATCCAGACACTTCTCATTGTCTTTGCAAATATCAGAAACAGGCTTCTGAATCGATAAGAATGTTTGTTTATCTTGAACATGAGCCAAATAGTAGCAACAATTGGCAGAAGATTGTGCATGAAAAGGAGGCTGGGGAATCAGGGACAAATGTTTGTTGTGAGAAAATGCTATTGCCCATATACAGGGCCTTCTCCAGAGGGATCTGGACATCAGGGCAAATCTATCACACACAGAATGCCTCCCCTATCATTTTTATAAAGTTGAACTTGGATTGAATTACATAATTTTTTCCCATAAAAGAAAATCAAAAAAGCAAGAGCCTCAAAAAAAGCAACTCATAATTTCAGAAAGTGTGTCAGAGTGGTGGAGAATGTATAGACTGATTGTAATAGTAATAAAGCTAATATTTCTTAAGTAATATATGCCAAGCAATGTGCTAAACATGCTATATATGCATTGCTTCACTTCATGATCATAACAAACTTGTGAACAGATAATAATAGTATCCTTATTTTATGTAAAAAAGACAAGTGTGAAGAAGTAAAAGCACTTTGCCCAATTATCAAACAGTTATTAAAGATTTATGATATGACAATAACTCTTCTAAGAATTTCTCATACTGCAAGTCATTTAATCCTTACTAGATACTACTTTTGAGTAATATTATTCCCATTTAAATGATAATAATACAAAGTGGGTGAGTTTAAAAATTCAATCAACATACCCTAGAGTCTGTATGTTTAACTTTTGAACTAGACCGCTCATATTTTAATTGCCCATGAGCCTGACTGAAGAAGACACTCTCAAACTTTTGTGTGCCCATTAACGGGATCATGAATTTAAGACTCTTCCATGGTAGTGACAACTAAAGAGGTTGTCATATAGTGAAGAATAATGGAAGCAAAACATTGTAGCTAAATTATTATCCTTACATATTACCAACTTGTATAGTGGTGTAAAAATAACAATAATTAAATAAAGGGACACTTCATGTGACGTTAACTGATTTCTCTCTTAAAAAGTATAAAATTTATCCTAAAATATGGCCATTGACTTTTTCCAAGACTAGCATGCATGATATAAAATTGTTTAGACTCCACTTTATAAAATATTTAGAAATACATTTTTCTTAATAGAAGGCTAGAAGGTGTGGTGCTCACATTTTAGTTTGCATTTCTTTGTAAAATTGTCATCAATCTCCAAAATATAAAATGTGGCGAGTTCTTTATTGTGTCAAAGTTAAGGAGTGTGCAAATATAAATATATATAAATAAATAATCCCCCTACACAACAACTTTATGCTAGCATCCAGTTCTCTAATTTATAATTTACTTCATAAAATCCAAAACTTGAACTTACTGATGTAGTGTATCTCTCTATCTTCATATAGAATGATACGAACTTGTGCTATGAGTAAAACAACAACAAAATCACAGGAGATGAATGCAAAGACCTCTAGACATTTACAGAAATCAAAGTGTCTTTAAAGTGTCTGCAAGGCAAACTTTGGAAGTGACAGATTTTATTTTAATCATTTATTTTTTGCTATACAACTTTTTAAACTATAGATGACAATTACTCATCTGGTTTTGCAACAAATTAATGAGTATCTGACTATTTAATAGATGTACTTTTCTGAGGATTCCAGTCTTATTCAAAGAGTCAGATGTTGATAAAGAGCTATAAAATTATTAACTATCATTTCAGGCCTAAGATCAGTACTTGTAAAATTGTACCTGTACACTGAAGTTTCCCTAGGCTTTACCAACATCCTGAAGATTTCTGCAACAGATACTCTATAAATTTTTCTCCTCATGTATATCAAAACTGAAACTTTTTCTGACACCAGAAAAATAATGTAGTGGAAATTCAGACACAGGGCAAAAGCATGCTTCACTCAATCATTTATTTTCCCTGTTCTGGATGACTGATTAATACATTTATTGTCCCTGATAAAAGCTCACTCTCCACCTATGTCCTCCTAGATATAAATGAATAGTTATCAAATACCATTAAGTCAAATTCGTCAGTACACTGGCCAGTCTTCCTGCCTCCTTGCTCTTCGATGAATGAGTTACTATGGGAACAGTGGCAGATCTGTGAAGAACCCAGTAAAAATATTACACTTTAACAGGGATTCCTAGCACTTCATCCCTGAGAACATATTGGCTTAAAATCTGACATTTTCAAAAACAAAACATTTAAAAAGTCATCTAAAAGCTGTGCTTTAAAAAAATATTTTTCATCATTTTTTATAAAGAAAACAGCTCTCACTCGGAAGGCAGCAAAATTCTAATTGACATGTATCATATAGATATTTTGGTAGATATTTAATTTGACAAGAGTGCAAAATGAATTTATCTATGGAAAACTTATAAAGATGGAGTAAATTACAAACAACCATAAACGTTTTTAGAACTAATACCTAATTAAAATAAAGAAGAATGAGCAGTGCAGCCAGTTGTTTTGTTTGTCCATGATAACAACCAGCTTGATCACAAGGGATTCTCACTCTGAATATTTGAAGCCTCTATCTACATCTTGACAACTATTTTCTTGGGTTCCTCCCTTTTATAACATTCTACTGTTTTTTTTTTTTTTTTTTCTCATAAAGGGTATCTGTACCTGGAATAATTAATCTACAGAGCTATACAGTAACAACAATATACTTGCATTATATTGTTTCCAAATGATCACGCTTCCCAAATGGTCAAGAATAAAGTGAAAAGCTGAAACAAGTAGTGAAACATTTTCTTTAAAAAATGTGAAACAAATGGCTTCTATTAATATACACCCCAACAATGGGTTTGGTATGTTGTGTCAGTGTTGAAAAATATTGCAAATACAAAAGTGTATCAGAGTCTGTTAAGTTTCAATGTCCTGTAGTCTTTTTTTCACAGTGTGGATATCAATTTGCCTAGAAAATACTATGAAAAATTCCCCTTTCTTCACTGTTGAATTTGATACATAAGTGATGTCAATAAATATTAACTAAATGGATGAATAAGCGTTCTCATTAGGTAGAAGAAATTGAAGAGAAATAAACAGAAATGAGTAACTGTTTAGTGCCCACTTATGTGATGTCAGGTGTTATGTTTTATGTTATCCATCTTACCTGTTCTCAACAAGTATTCAAGGGAGTTGGGGAAGAATAAAATGAAATGCTTAATTAATTGTTAGCAATGAAAATTCAACATCTCATTTTTCATAAGGCAACAAGAGAGGAAATTTTATTTTAATTTCTAATTTTTCCACTTTTAGTTACTGCATTTAGAAAGGTATCCTTGCCTGGCATAAAATTTTTTTTCAATAACTATTAAAACCTTATTCATAACTACTGTCACCATTATACTAATTTGTATAGCATTTGAGTATCAGAATCCATGATAAATATTTTGTCAGATAAAGGAAAATGCCTCATGGATTTGCAAAGGTTGTTATCTTTTGAGGTAATGATGACATATAAGAAAGCATTTGAGGAGTTGCTAAAAAGAAAGTTGTAATTATAATTAGTGATTTACTTTTCTGCTCCTCTAAAAATGAAAAAGTGAGAGGAAATGACAAAAGGTTCTTTCTTGCCAGTAATCTCAACTAAACATACATCTTCAAGTATTGTTTTCCTAGACTAACAGCAAAATGAACCAAGGTGTTTTGATTTTGGAGCCCAGAGGGCTTCATTCTGATGTAAATTGATTTCCGTTGTTTCTCCTATTGAGAATTTGTGTTTCCAATACAGTACTCTTCCATGATTTAATTAACAAGTATTAATTAAATGTATTGAGAGTTTATTCAAGAATAGTAAATTCTAACAACATTTACAATCTATGTGAAATGCTTTTTTACATTGCTGCTGGTTCTGAAAAACAAGATATGCCACCATGTCAGGGACCTGAGCAACAAAACATGAAAACTAGTTTTCCCTGATTTATGGAATGAGTGAGACCAACAGTGCAAAAGACATCCATTTATTTTTAATGGCCTTAGATTGAGCTGTGATTTGCTCTGAACCTGTTTCAGGTGCCCCACCAGCTGCACTTAAATCTAGTTCAATATTCCTACCTCTGACTTTGACTTTGTATTTAAAACATTGGGTTCTAGGATGCCCTGTGAAGGCTCACTAGTAAAATACATACACATATTTTCTTTAAAAGTTTCATATTTATTATGGAAAAAAATGGCACTTATTTTTCACCAGTATGGTTTCAGTTTACTGCAGTTCAACAAATATCCTCTAGTACTTCTGCTAGGCAGGCAGGATTCAAAGACAAATGAGGCCAGACCAATGTCTTCGAAGAGCTTATTTAGTTTTAACACTATCCATATTGGTAGCTCCTGATATTTTATTCATCAGGCAAGACCACTGATTGGTAGTTTTACTGATGTTTGTATTGCACTATTTTCTAATGAGTTCAGCTTCATCATATGTAAATTGAGTTAAAGTGTAATATCCTTGAGAACTGTGTTTACTCACCATTGAATCTGAATGCCTAGCAGAGGGCCTGTCATATAGTAAGTATGAGTACATGAGTTGAACAAATGTCTTTTGTGGAATAAGACATGATTCTTTCTGCAGGTGTTATCATTCACAAGGAGGAGAAATAAAAGCATTCACAAAATACAGGTGGCTATGCCTTCCCTTTCAGGATTTTAATGTGGTTTTCATTAACAATATAAGCATTCTAAAAACTTGTTTCTATTGATTTGTGAAAGTTTCTTCTATTTCATTGCCTAAACTATTTTTCTTTGGTTTATTCCTGCTCAAATTGTTTGATGATGTGAATTGATGAGTATTAATCATCCACCCTAGAAGTTCTTCTCACTGCTTACCCATGTAATCGTTAGTAGAAGGAGAAACTCTACGTTGTCATGATGGAATAGCTTTCAAAATACCAAGGAAAGAGTTCAGAAACAGAAACACTCAACAAGTCTGCCTGACCAGCATGATAAGCAATGACTTTATACTCCTTAGCAGGAATTAAAACATTAATTCCAACAGCTTTGTTGTAACAGTGGTTTATCACACATCCTCAGTGTTCAATTTTTCAGCATTTGCCAAATGTACTGCCTAGACATATGGTAATGATTCACTTTGAATATTCAAATGCTTGATCTTTCTATTGCATTTTGAAATTCATATAGTAACAAAATAATTTTGGTTTCTATTGACAGTTTTACTATCCTCATGAAATGTTTCCTTAGGGAACTTTATACTTCTTATTTTGAGAGAAATGGTCTTCTCTATGAACATGTATCTGCTGGTTATTACAGAGATACAAAACATGAAACAGCATGTTTCGGCACCTATGAAGAACAAAATCTAAAAAACAAAATATCTGTTGGATGCATACACATTTTCTGTTATTTCATTCAGAAGAAAAATTGCCTCTTTTATTGTTCAAGATAGTCTCCACATGAGTTATATAATCTCCATTTAAAATTTGCCAACAGCAATAAATTTGGTTAGAACAAAATACCTTGGTTAAAAATATTCAAAGTCATTTAAATGAAATTTACTAATCCCAAATGCTGTAGACTTTAAGCTCTTTATTCTAATGTTTGGAGTGGATTTATAAGCCCATCTTTAAGGAACAATCCTTATTCAATTTTGTTATTTTTCAACATGACTAACCAAAAGAATTCTGAGAAATGATGTTGGAATATGAGTAGCAGACAGATGATCTACCAAAATCCCCTCTAACTCAGAATATTTGACTTGATGACCAGACTGAGTTGATAATGTATTTCAGACATAGATTCAGAAATTATTTTGCAACTTCTAAGTGTGTGGTATAAGAAGAAAAACAGTGAAACCCACAAAACTTAACCATAGTTTTCACAATGGATAGGACCTATTTGTTGGACTTTTTTTTTTTTTAAAGAAAATGTTATATTAAGCCATAATTTAATTATGATTATGTTGTCATAAATATAGTTGTTTTACTTATATTGTCTTATTCAAACTATCCAACTGCATAATTTCCAACTTTTTGGAATAGTTCATGTACATCTAGAATACAAAAACCAAAGAACAAAACTACTGGCCAGGCGTGGTGGCTCCCGCCTGTAATCCCATCACTTTGGGAGGCCGAGGCGGGAGGTCAGGAGTTTGAGACCAACCTGACCAACAAGGTGAAACCCCATCTCTACTAAAAATACAAAAATTAGCCAGGTGTGGTGGCAGGCAACTGTAGTCCCAACTACTCGGGAGGCTGAGACAGAAGAATTGCTTGAACCTGGGAAGCGGAGGTTGCAATGAACTGAGACAGCACCACTGCACTCCAACCTGGGTGATTGAGTGCGATTCCATCTCAAAAAACAAAAAAAAAAAAGGAAAAAAAAAAAAGTTACTATGTTTTCTTCTCTCAAAGCCATTTTACAAGATTTTTTAAAATTCTCTACTTTGGAGTTAAATCAATTTTTTGCATGTTTATTGGTTTGTTTAAATTTGGTCCAACATAGCATATTTTTTGTATCAGCCACGTAGAGGGGATACTGTCCCAACTCATTCAATGCACCATATGCTTGTAAGTTGAGGAAAATGATGCAGGAGTCCATGTGAAGAATAAGCCATGTGTCAGTCATAGTATTCAAATTACTGGATTGCCTGGAAGAGTCACCTAAGTGAAGCTGAGAATTGAGAAAATAAAATGATCTGGAGAATCACTTCAAATAATTGTCAATGGTGGTTTAAGATGAGCATCTTTATCTTTCATGAAGAAAAACACTTAGGAAAGTGATAATGTCCTAACCACCTGCTTTGATAAGAAATTATATTGATAAAATAATTTACCAAAAATAAAGATGAAAGGTATATTTTATAAGTAAATGAAAAACAATAGCATTGGTACATGAGATGAGAAAATTGGCACAAAACAATCTCAATTTCTCCATTTTAACCAATGAAAACTTGAATTAGGTGATCCCTAAGGATCCCTATTACTTTAAGATTTCATGAAAGTATATGAATTATTAAAGAAGCATAATTTTATAAATCACAGAGGTTACAAAGGTATCAGTAACCTATGGTAGCACCTGACTTTCTTCTACATTAACAATGGTGGTAGATCAAGAGGGTTAGGAGAAGATGAAACAAACAAAAACAGTTAGCAAAGATGATCAAGGGGTTAAATGATTGAGAACATGTCAGTCACTAAGGTCCCAGAGTTAATTAAGCCCAAGTGATTAAAATTCCATAATATAATTACAGGTTGTAGTGTAAAGTATTTGGCCCAAAAAGTAAAAAGAATCCAAATGCTGCCTGCCTTCGCTAACTAAATAGAGACAGAGAGAAGCATTTTTTTCCATAGTAGCTTTGTAAACATGGGTGCCAAGCAATTACATGTAACTTAATTTTCAAGCTCATAATCATCAATATCATTATTCACAGAAACAGCTTCCTAGAGGATAAAAAATTATGTAGAATCTTGGAAAAATGAAAATATTTTGAAAGACTTGTTTTTAAAGTCTATTATTAGCTTTTTCTCTCTCACTCGCTTACTCTCCCGATCTCCCACTTTCGCTCTTTCTCTGCGCCATATTATTCAGTGAATGCCAACTACATGCTAGGATATGAGCTCTTTGGATGACCTAGTTAAAATCGGCTTGCACTTCGTCAGTTCAAAATCAAAGACCCGAGAGGCTGAATGAGGACTCCGGAGGTCGTTTATCTCAGACCCCTGCCTTGAGGAGTCACTGTTCTAACCCATCCTAGACTGAGGTTGGACGAATCTTTTCCAAAGGACCCCAGGGTGCTATAGAAGCTGTGTTGGTGACTCAGTTCTCTGCATTCTCCTTCGCAGTCAGGGTCCAATCAAAGTTCCTGAGAGGTGGAAAGGCCACCGCACGTTTAGATGTTCTGTCTTTCAAACGTACTCGAAATGAGTTTCTCACAATGAGCGGCCACTTAAAACTTCCTAGGCTATCTGAAAATAACAGAGATTTAACTGTTTCTTTAAAGAACTAAACTTCACTTGATATATTGAGTCTTCTTTCTGTTCCTTAGAACAGTCAGTTAACTTACCAATCTTCCATTTTCTCTTCATGTTGGGCATTTAGTGGATACCTGGGTATTTTTTAGTCACTTATTTCCCCGGGTACTGAGGACTGTAGTGCAGATAAGTGAATTATTTGTGAATTTGTCACAAAATTTACAGGAATACAAAAATGTATTTTATTTAAATATTTTAGGGAATTAAAAATAAAAGGACATCTCTTCTCTGATTCATGTGGAAGAGAAACTGGGTCAAGTATCGGCAAGTGATATTTTTCGCTGTCCACATGCAAATTTGCACTTGGAACTTTGAATTCAGTTAATGCTCATGATGATAGGAAGGTCATGAGTAGACTTTGAATTTAGGATGTGTCTAAGTTACTGTGGTTTCAAGACCATTTATTAATCGTAGATGCCCTGGATATATTCTGTTCTTCTAGGATCCAGGACTGGTGACTTGGTTTTTGACCACAAATTTCTATATTAATTACATTTTGAAAGATTTTATGTTTATATGTATGTGCCTTTTAACTGTTTTTCTGAAGCATCTTGTGAGAAACATCTTTGCCCTTCTGATATTCCATCACAGACCGACTCTACCTCCAAATCCAGGAATTCAGGTCATAGTCACCAATAGATGTCATGGACCTCAAAAGGAACCAGAACAAGGCTCATTAAGAGTTATTCATCAATCCCATCAGATTTACCAAAAAATAATTATAAGTGCTTGCTCAGCGGATAGTGGCTCCTCTTCCTTTTTAAAACTCAAGAATAAAACATGATCCTCCCAATTTAAGAATAATGCCAATGATGATATGTATGAAATCAGACAGCTCTTACATGAGAGACAAACTTCCAGCTATGTATCTTTGCTGCATATATGTCCACTGCTCCCCTACTGGTACACTAAAGGAAGAAGAAAAATATGACTCTAAAACAAACATTTAGAACCTACCTAACATAAAAAAAGGAATCAATAAAACATGAATTTCATGGTGTCTTCTCAGAATGCAGGCCAGAGAGCCTCCCTGGAAGGAAATACCTGGAACTCATTCATGTTTGAAAATTCGAGGAATCTATTTAACCTAACTTTCTGAAATTTGGAGGCTTATCTGTAGCCTGTTTGCCTTCCATTTCTAAGAATCTTTAAAGATTTAGTAAATTATAGAGGTAGATTTCAAATCAGTGGGTAAAGGGTGACATAAATAAATAATGTCTAACTTTTTTACAAAATAATACAGTATTTGTATTATATATCTTAGGAGTCAGCAAACTTCTTTTTATAAAGGACTGGATAGCAAATAGTTTGGGGTTCGTAGGTCTCTGTCACTCTTTTCAACTCTGTCATTGTAGTGTGAAGGTAGCCATAAACAACACATAAATAAACTATTTGTCATGGCCAAGTTTGGCTTGCTGGAAAACATATTTGGCTCACTGGCTCTAGTTTTACAACCCCTGCCTTAGACCACAAAATTTCAAGAAATATAAAGATTTAAATGTAAAATAATAAAACAATAAAAGTACTAGAAGAAAACATAAAGGAAAAATAGTCTAATGTTGATGACAAAATATATTATTAATTATAATCTCAAACAAAACAAATGATAAACTTGACTACGTATAATTTTAAAAATAACAAAAGCATGAATAAACACTAAAAGGCTGGGCATGATGGCACATACCTGTAATCCTGGCTACTCGGGAGGCTGAGACAGGAAGATCACTTGAGCCCAGGAGTTTGAGGCTGCAGTGAGCTAAATTCACAGCATTGCACTCTAGCCTGGGTGACAGACCGAGATTCTCCCCTAAAAAAATTGATAGACAAACATGTTTGCAATTCATACCATAGATCAGGGGTTCCCAACCCCCAGGCCACAGACTAGTACTGGTTCATGACCTGCTAGGAATCGGGCTGCACAACAGGAGGTGAGTGGTGGGCGAGTGAGCATTACCACCTGAGCTCCATCCCCTGTCAGATCAGCAGCAGCATTAGATTCTAATAGGAGTATGAACCTTGTGGCAAACTGCACATGTGAGGGATCCAGATTGTGTGTTCCTTATGAGAATCTGATACCTGATGATCTGAGGTGGTACAGTTTCATTCCAAAGCCATCCCCTACAACCCTGGTCCATGGAAAAATTATCTTTCATGAAACCAATCTGTGGTGCCATAAAGTTTGAGGACTGCTTCCATGGATAATAGACTGATACTTTTACTTCATGAAAAACCCTCCTCTAAAAAAATGGGCAAAAGATATGAAAAGATAGCTCACAGAACACAAATATAAATGGATCTTGAACATATGTTCCATACTCTGAGCCTCATTCCTAGTGGGAAAATTAAAAATTAAAATGACCATGACGAACCATTTTTCATCCTTAAGATTAGCAAAGATTAAAAAGTTTGATAGTATGTTACATTCATGAGGGTGAATAGGAACAGGAACTCTCCAATTTTTCAGATATTTGCATAAATCAATGTATATTCTATGAAGGTCAGTCAATTTTTTATTTAACCTCACATGAAAATATTTAAAATAGTGGTCAATTGAGAAATATAGATTTCCATTGACACTTTGAAACATGTTTGGGTTTAACTTTAAAATTCAATTGATGAAAATCTAATGCAGCAATAAAAATTTTTCTGTGGATTAATGCATAAAGCACCCACAGGAAATTTATCCTCACTTCATCATAAGTCAGTGCAATGTCATGTAGATACAAATTTTGAAAGTATTGTCACACCTATTATTTAGATGTTTTGTGACCTGATTTTTAAATTACAGCTTTGCAGAACTCTTTGGCATCACCTAAAGACAGTAGCATATTATCTCTATTTCATGTAGTGTTGGTTAATTCGTAAAGACTTTCTAATTTTCAACGTATTTTTTACTATGAATGCTCCAAGTGTGTTTCTGTATTTGAATTTCTTGTGCCTGTCCACTTTTTTCAACAATTTTATAATTTCTGATAATCCTGCCCATGATTCATATTCATAAAAATCCCTGACTAGTCACTTTTAGCTCACTGTGATCACAAAGCCTTGACTGGCATTCTTCGAGAGAGTTTGTACACTTATCTTGATCTTACCACTTGCATATTGTTGTATTAATATTGAAGTTAAGAAAAATAGCTACAGAAATTTCAGATAGTGAAGACTGGGGAAGACTGGAGCTAAAAGCAAATGTTCTTGCTTTATATAATAGGAATGTGGGATCCTAATAGGCAATCCATCTTCAATCATGTTTTTAGCACTGAAATGATCAGATAAATCATATGATTCAGAAACTTAGATGTGTGAAGGCTGGATTCAAGGCCTAAGAGATTATAAGCAAGAAAAGTTTAACTAGAAGGCTATTTTAATAATCCATAGGGAAGGAAGGATTCAAAATAGGAGTTAAGAATCAGGAAATTGTTATATTAGTGCATAAGGCCATCTCAGTGTGGAGGAAGGAGAGTTTACCTGGGATTTTACTTTGCCCACTCATGCTAATATTTCTTATATTAGGGTAACTGTACTTAGTTTTTGCAGGAGAGTTTTAAGCACATTTCTCATCTTGTTTGAATAATATAGCTGCCATCTGCTTAGCACCATGACCCTTTACTATGACAAAAAATTGTAAGCATTAATGTCACATGCTGCTCTACAGCTAGTAACCTATTTCTGCTAATTCATCGGTGACCTCATATTTCAGGTAGGTTTTTCACTTTGAAGCCTTATCATTTATATTTTCCATTGGAAAATGAGAGTTTTAACTAATCTTTTAATGAAGATGTCATTGCAAACTGCACAAATGCTAGTTGAAACATATGGAAGCTTTGTGGTATTTGGGAATACATGGTTTTCAGCAAATAATGAAACAAAATCTTTCATCTGGATGAGATATATTGCATAAATGAAGCTGGTTGAACAAATAGACATTGCTGATATTTTTCACTTCATTAGGATAGACACGGGCAACAAGTCCAGTACTCTTCTTATATCTGCCTAAGCCAACTGGACAGTCTGAATACAGGTCATGTTTATTTTCTTCTAACTGTATAAATTGGTCAGGTTTGCAAGAGTGGATTTTTTTTTTCACAGAGGTGCTGAATGGTTAGTGGAGTTGATGCGGAAGTAATAGAAGGACTAGTTGTCAGATTCACACTGATTTCTGTGATTCTTTCATCTGAATATGATATTCAGCGTGATCAACCAGAGTCATCATAAAAGAGAAGTTACAGGTCAGGACCCTGGGGCCAGACTCCCAGGTTTTAAAGTAACTTCCCCAGTTGAAGTTCAGTTGACTGTGGACAAGTTATTTAATTTCTCAGTGTCTGAATTTTTCTCACATGCAAATTGTGAATGAAAATATTACTTCATATGGTGTAATATGAATATTAAGTGAGTAAAATACATATAAAGTGCTTAGAATATGTCATCGCCCAATAGTAAGCATTTAATAGATGTGGGAATTACTGATGTTAGTTCTACCTGGTGACAGAATTGACGGTGGTGATTAAACTGATGGCTAACTTTTGAGATTAACATGTTACTTTCAGAAAAATACCACAATTCCTGGAAATGTCTAGTTGAGGTCAGCTAAGAAGTTCATCTTATTAGGACATTTTGGTTAAAATTTTCCTCTAGGAAATAAAACTGAGCTTATAAGGCGAGGACCACCTAGGGGAAAAAGGTCATTTACCTTAGGAGCAATGATGGTCATATCTTCTAAGACGTTTTTCATCCCACTTTACAAAAGCTTTTTGTTCTTATTTTGCTACATGAACCCCGAATACAGAATTTTTTCTTTGTTGTGACTGTACTCAGCTGGTTACTCACCAGCTCAACCAAAGAGGGATTCTGACTGCTCAGAAAATGTATTGAATAAGAAGACCAGAAACCAAATAATATTTTGGCCCTTTTCTTCACATAATTCTTCGTGATAAGTAGATCATTTCTTCTTAAAAAAAAAAAAAAAACCTTCACAAATCTTGCTCTTTTTATTCGGGCAAAGGGAAAAGAAACTTTTATTTCGGTACTTTTTTGTAGGTCAAATGGCACTATAAAGAATCCGATAAGTTTAAAAAATAATTTAATAATGAACATTAAAAAAACTCTGCAAAGCACATCTATAGGACTCGCCAGAGGTCACTTAAGGAACCACAGTTGCCTGACATATATTTTCTTTAAAAGATTTTTTGTTTCCCAATAAGAACATTCATATTCATTATTCCATGAACTTTGCTACTGTTCTGTCTTTATATAACTTCAAACTCACTTGTTTTATGAGTTCATGAGTTTTACAGTAAACTTTGACTGGTCATGCCAGTTGAGACAGAAGAGAATACAGAAAATGAGTGTCTTCAAATCACAATTCAAATAATAAGTTATTCTCCCAAAAGTAGGCAGTGCTATGGCTAACCTATGCAATAACTTTATGGGAATTAAAAATGGAAACTGTTCAAGCAGGTGCTGTGCTGAACCAGAACAAATAGTGGAGTAAGCAGAGCTTCCACTTGACTCTTAAGTGACCTTGTCCAGTGTTCAATTTATTCAACTATGTGTGATAGCTCGACTTTGAGGAAAATAAAATTTTACTTGGCAGTTTTACTTGGTAACTTAATAGTAGAGGCAAAAATAAAGGTGCTCCTAGGAAACTAATTCATATTTTACTTTAAATAATTTAAGTATTTAAATATCAGTGCAACAAAATTAAAGATATTAAAAATAATTCAGTGGTTTAGCATTCCTAATCCTTCCATCCTATATCTTCCCAACTATATCTGTTTTGTATATTATATTATTTATCCCACTTACTATATATAGTCCCACAAAAGTACACATATTAATTTTCCTTAATAGTAGCCATAAATGCATGTTTCATGTAACCTTATTCATTATATTTTTGATGACTGAAAAAGATACCATTTTAAGTAAATTTATTGCAGTGGTTCATGATTAAATTTTTTCTTAGTTTTTGCAACCTCATTTATCAATAATCACCTTTTTACACTGTGATCTCAAAGTGCTGGTATTTCAGTGAAATTACCAAGATTTCTCTCTCTAAAATGTACATGTGTTATTCTCTATGGAAAGTTTTTCCTCATGTTCTCTTGCTTATTCCCATTATTTTTTTCCAGAGAATCCTGCTCATCCACCATGTCTTAGCTTATAGGTTACTTCCTATGGCAGATAATGTCACTTAACCCATAGCCAAAGGCTGCTTGTTCTTATTTAAATAAAGGTTGGACTTTACTAGTAAGAAGTTAATTTTACAATGAGTATGGGCCCTCCACTAGTGCCAGAGTATGAATTATTATGAGATTTACTTAATCATGGGAATCTTATTCCCTTTTGTCAAAATTTCACTTTATCATCCTCTCACTAATGAGGCCTATGACATCATTCATTCTGGCAGAGGCACTAGTGTATTCTCATGATAAAAAGAGAAAACTGGCCAGGCATAGGGGCTCATGTCTGTAATCTTAGCACTTTGGGAGGTTGAGGCAGGAGAATCACTTGAGGCCAAGAGTTTGAGACCATTCTGAGAAACATAACAAGACCCTGTCTCTAAAATAAAGAATAAAATTTTAGCCAGGTATGTTAGCACATTCCTGTAGTCCTAGCTAGTTGGGAGGCTGAAGCAAGAAGACTGCTTGAGCCCAGAAGTTCGAGGCTTCAGAGGGCTATGAAAACACCACTGCACTCCAAGCCTGGGAGACAAAGTGAGACCATGTCTCAAAAACAAAACAAAACAAACAAACAAAAAACAAAGAAGGCACAACTTCTTGAGGAACAAATCCATGGTCTTGCTCCATTCTTTTTTCCCTTGGATGTGACACCATGGACCTGCAGCAAGCATCCTTACCAAAAATGGAAAAGTCAGCATGCTTAACTGGTGGAGTAGCATGGTGAAGTAGGGTGGGGAAACAGAATGACATACTTGATGGCATCACTAGGTTCTGATGACATCACCAGGCTTTGGTTTCAAATTTGGCACTGCCTACCACATGCCCTGTTTTGTAAGTTAATTGAGTATATTTATTTAAAATCTTTGTTTTGCATAAAAACTAAATATTTTTATTTGTAAACCACTGCTAACCAGGTAGTCTATTATTGATAATCAATTCTATCTAACTTTTTAACTTTTTTGTAAAACCTACTCTAGACACCCATATCTTGTCTGGGTGACACTTCTATGTGATTCAATAGCAGAGGCATCCACTATTAAAGAAGATATCAGAAAATTTTAAAATTGCCTATTCATCTAAATAAATAAATTACTATATTTTAGTTATGTTAGTGTCAGATTACAAGGAATATGTTTATCTTTTTAAATATTTATCCTTGACATCTAACTTAGTGCTCATCTCCTAATAAATACTATGTACTAAGTAGATATTCATGAGAGAAAGAGTTGAAGTCTTCTATTGTATTCTCTTTTATTTGTTATCATAAATCATTTTATGGCAATGGGTATATAGTTAAAACCTTAGAAAAATGTTTTAATATTGTAATTATTGTATAAAAGGTTATGTATATTTTGTGCATTTTTATTATAGTACTCTTATTTTGATATCATCTACCACTCAAAGTTAGGACAAACTCAAGATTAAGAGCACAGTTCTCTAGACTGCCACATATGTCCATGACTTTAGACATCAGTTGCAAGTTTTGAGATTCCTAGGACCACCCACATTTAGACTAGAACCCTCTCATTTGATAACTTGCTAGAATGACTAACATAACTCAGAATATCACTATACTAACCATTAGTTTTGTTATAGTGCAAGGATACAAATTAAAAACAGCCAAAAGAAGAAACATATAGGGTGGAATGTGGGACTAGGAGAAGCTTCTAAATAAAAACCTACTGAGTTCTAAAGAGACATGTTACCCTTCTGATATCGTAATGTAGCAATAGCCCATAGATTATTGCGAACTCAGAGCACTTATTCTAGCTTTGGTGTCCAGACTTTTGATTAAGTCTTAATTCAACACATGGATGAATGAAATCTGCAGCTCATGTTGCTGGAGGTTGGGCTGATATCTCATGGCCCAAAGTCCTGACTCTTTACTTTTATTATTTTATTATAGCAACTTCTGGAAATGTACATTTCCTTTCCTTTCCTTTTTTCAAAAAATAATTTTAACATTTGTTTTAGATTCAGGAGGTATATGTGCAAGTTTCTTACATGGGTATATTACAGAATGCTAAGGTCTGGGGTACAACTGATTCCATCACCCAGGTACTGAGCAGAATATTAGACCTTTGAATATTAGGTCTTAGAATATTAGACCTTCGTCAGATACATAGTTTGCAAATACTTTCTTTCATTCTCTAGGTTGACTGTTGACCCTGTTGATAGTTTATTTTGCTGTGCAGAAGCTAGTTAGCTTAATTAGGTCACACTTGACAATTTGTTGTTGTTGTTGTTGTTGTTGCGGTTGCTTTTGAGGACTAAATCGTAAAATTCTTTCCCAAGGCCAATTTCCAGAATGGAGTTTCCTAGGTTTTCCTCTAGGATTCTTATAGTTTGAAGTCTTACATTTAATTCTTTAAACCATATTCAGTTAACTTTTGTAGATGGTGAAAGATAGACCATTTTCATTCTTCTTCATATTTTTCTTCTTCTGTCTCAATAGTGCCAGTAATTCATAGATTTCTCAAAGACTTCCCACATTTCTCAAAGACTTTGTTTATTTTTCTTAATTTTTTATTTTTTTCTGACTGGGTTAGAAAGACTGGTCTTCAAGCTCTGACGTTTTTCTCTTCTGCTTGGTTCAGTCTATAGATAAAGCTTTCAATTGTATTTTTAAATTCCTGAAGTAAAATTTTTAATTTCAGAAGCTCCAATTGATTTCTTTTTATGTTTATCTCTTCCTCCATTTCCTGCATTGCTTCAGAAATTTCTTTTTTTATTTTCAACCTTGTCTTGGATCTTGTTGAGCTTCTTTGCAATCCATGCTTTGAATTCTTTATCTGTCATTTCTGAGCTTGCCTTTTGGTTAAGAACCATAGCTGGACAGCTGTGTGATCCTTTAATGGTGTCACTACATTCAGAATTTTTTATGGTGCCAGAATTCTTTTGCTGGTTCCTTCTCATCTAGAGTTGTTGGCACTTCTAATATTTGTAATTATTTTTGTGCAGGTAGAATTTTTTTATTCCTGCCCTATAATATTATTATTTTTTTAATTTTATTTTCCCTTTCCCTGCTTTCTAGTTGGTGTGAGGTAGAGAATGTTGGGTAAGGTCTTATCATTTTGCTTCTGTAGCCCTATGCACTTTGGTTGGGAGGTTTTATATTGAGCCCTGTGGTTTGACCTACAAGCCAGAAGGTGTGCTTATGACTAACGAGCTGCTCTTCCAGGCAAGTGTGTGCTGTGAATGTCTGGAGTTCTGTACTGTCAATATGCAGCCAATGTGGCTGAGTACATTGTTTACTAGGAGAAGCTCTCTGTTGCCTCAAACAAAGGGCTGGTCCATGGAGTCCACAGTGGTTTGATCTCCTTGCTCAGGGTTGGGAGAATGGGGCAAAATAGGTGAGACCAGACTGGGCAGGCTGCCTACACGTCCCCTGATAGCACTCAAAAGCACTAGGACTAAAAGAGAATCCAGTGGGCAGTCACCGTATGCCTGGAGATGTGCCTAGGTGCCCCCCAGTTCTCTGAACAATGAAAGGGGCAGCCTGAACTCCTAATTCAGAAAAGTGAGTGTTCCAGATGCTTGGATATCTACCTGGATGTGTCATGTAGAGGGCCCCACTGCATCACAATCTCTGCACAGGAAGTGTTGAGCAGCTCAGGCTGCTAATCTATGTGAATTGGGTGCTCTGAATGCCTGGAGATATGTCTGGGTATGGGGTAGAGAGGGCCCTGCTTCACCACTGTCTCCGCACAGGAAAGATGGGCTACTTTGGCTGCTGATTAAGGTGGGTGGGTCCCTATAATGCCTGGAGATGGTCCTAGGCATAGAGTGGAGAAGGCTCCATTTTACCACAGGCTCTGCACAGGAAGAGCGGGGCGGCTCAGGCTTCTAATCTGGGTGAGTGAGTGCTCTGAGTGCCTGGACATCTTCCATGTGTGAAGCAGAGAAGGCCTTGCTTCAACACAATCTCTGCACAGGAAGGGTGGGGAGGCTCAGGCTTCTGGTCCAGTTTAATGGGTTCTCCAGTAGTTGGATATATACCTGAGCATGCAGTAGTGAGGCTCCCATTGTGCCCAATCTCTATTCAGGGAGGGTACGGCAGCTCAGGCTGCCAATCTAGGCAAACAGATACTTCAGGCTTCTGGAGATCTGTCTGGGAATGGAGCAGAAATGACCTGGGTACACCACAGTCTCTTCACAGAAAGGGCATGGCAGCTCAGGCTGCTTATTCAGGAGAGCGGGTGCTCCAAATGCCTGGAGGTCTGCTGGGGTGTGGAGCAGAGGGCTCCCTTCACTCAGATCTCTGCATAGGAAGTGTAGGGCAGCTCAGGCTGCCAATCTGGGTGAACAGGTGCTTTGGATGCTTGGAAATCTGCCTAGATATGGAGCACAGATCACCACTGCACTATATCTTCCCAGGAAGAGTGGAGCAGCCCAGACTGCTGAACCAAGTGAGCAGGTGCTACAGATGTCTGGAGATCCCTGTGTGTGGAGTAGAGTGCCCCACTGCACCACAATCTATGGAAGGGTGAGGCGGCTCAGGCTGCTGTTCCAGGCAAGTACGTGCTGTGCATGTCTGGAGTTCTGCACTGTCAGAGTGCACTCTGCTGCATGACTTCTCAGGGAATTGGGCTAGGGCACCCAGCAATGAAACACATTGACGAGTTTCAGCTCATCAAGCTGACTCTGGCTGCACATCTCATTACTCAGGAGGAACTGCAGCTGTAGCAGCTCTCCTGTAGCCCCAGGACTGTGATGTGGGAGATCACAATTCCAGCACTTACTGTTGAAGTGCCTTCCACAATTCTAGCTATGGGAATATCTACTCCATTCCAGAGGAAGTGCTCCAGTCTCTGGCCCGAGACTGAAATACCTACATGGCCATGCTGTCAGGTCACCAAGAATGACAGACCTTGCATGTGCCCAGATTAAAAATTGCACCCTGCTCTACATCTCAGGTCTAGAATATCTGCAGCTTTTACCAGTTTCTTTTCCTCTCGGTATCTCCATACCTCTTCCCTAGTTAACTCCGGTGCTTGGGAGAAACAAAGTGTTCTCCTTTGTCCTGGATAGCTCAGATCTCTAGTGGAGAGGTGAGTCACAGAGGAGGCTCTGCCTCTCTCACACACTGGTGCTTCACTCACTTTCATCAGCCAGACACCATCATGTGGCCTATTTGACCTCATTCTCTTCCTCAGTATCTAGGTTATCCTTCATAATTCTGGTGGATTTTCATTTTCCTTCTTCAATTAAAACTCACAGCATTGACCTTTTATGTACTATCTTGCTGTTTCCAAGTAGCTGAGGCATGTTAAAAGCGTCTAATCTGCCATCTGTCAACATACTCCCCAACTCTTCAATTACAGGGTTAGTCTTCAATTACGGGGTTGGTCTTTCAGTCATGGCTTACCTCCACAAAGAATCATTTCTTTAAACTCTCAGGTGGGGTCTGATAAAGACAGAAACTAACTATATGTATGCAGAAATCTGGAATTACAGCTGGAAATTACAGCCTATCGACTTTTTGTTTGTTTATTGTTTCTTAATTATAGTTATTATTTTTTATGTATTTAGATTTATTATACTTTAACTTCTGGGATACATGTGCAGAATGTACAGGTTTGTTACCTAGGTGTGTGTGTGTGTGTGTGTGTGTGTGTATATATATATATGCCATGGTGGCTTGCTGCAACCATCAACCCATCATCTAAGTATTAAGCCCCACATACATTATGTATTTGTCCTAATGCTCTCCCTCCCCTTGCTCCAACCCCATGACAGGCCCCAGTGTGTGATGTTCCCCTCCCTGTATCCATGTGTTCTCGTTGTTCAACTCCCACTTATGAGTGAGAACATACAGTGTTTGGTTTTCTGTTCCTATGTAAGTTTTCTGAGAATGATCGTTTCCAGCTCCATCCATGGCCCTGCAAAGGACAGGAACTCATCCTTCTTTATGGCTGCATAGTATTCCATGGTATATATGTGCCTTATTTTCTTTATCCATTCCATCATTGACTGGCATTTGAGTTTGTTCGAAGTCTTTGCTATTGTAAATAGTGCTGCAATCAACATACATGTGCCTGTGTCTTTATAGTAGAATGATTTATAATCCTTTTGGTGTATACCCAGTAATGGGATTGCTGGGTCAAATGGTATTTCTGGTTCTAGATCCTTGAGAATCGCCACGTGGTATTCCACAATGGTTGAACTAATTTACACTCCCACCAACAGTGTAAAAGCATTCCTATTTCTCTACATCCTCTCCAGCATCTGTCGTTTCCTGACTTTTTAATGATCGCCATTCTAACTGGCATGAGATGGTATCTCATTGTGGTTATGATTTCTATTTATGTAATGACCAGTGAAGATAAACTTTTTTTTCATGTTCATTGGCTGTATAAATGTCTTCTTTTGAGAAGCGTCTGTTCATATCCCTCACCCGCTTTTTGATAGTGTTTTTTGTTTATTTCTTGTAAACGTAATTTCCATGTAGATTCTGAATACTTGTCTGAATATCTGTCAATAGATAGACTGCAAAAATTTTCTCCCATTCTGTAGGTTGCCTGTTCACTCTGATGACAGTCTCTTTCTTTTGCTGTGCAGAAGCTCTTTAGTTTAATTAGATCCCATTTGTCAGTTTTGGCTTTTGATGCCATAGCTTTTGGTGTTTTAGTCATGAAGTCTTTGCCCATGTCTATATCCTGAATGGTATTTCAGGTTTTTTCTGGGATTTCTATGATTTTAGGTTTTATGTTTAAGTCTTTAATCCATCTTAAGTTAATTTTTGTATAAGGTGTAAGGAAGAGGTCCAGTTTCAGTTTTCAATTTTCAGCATATGGCTAGCCAGATTTCCCCACACCATTTATTAAATAGGGAATCCTTTCCCCATTTCTTGTTTTTGACAGATTTGTCAAAGATCAAATGGTTGTAGATGTGTGGCATCATTCCTGAGGCCTCTGTTCTGTTCCATTGATCTATATATCTGTTTTGGTACCAGTACCATGCTGTTTTGGTTACTGTAGTTTTGTAGTGTAGTTTGAACTCAGGTGGCATGATGCCTCCAGCTTTGTTCTTTTTGCTTAGGATTGTCTTGGCAATATGAACTCTTTTTTGGTTCTACATGAATTTTAAACTAGTTTTTTCTAATTCTTTGAGGAAAATCAATGGTAGCTTGATGGTAATAGCATTGAATCTATAAATTACTTTGAGCAGTATGGCCATTTTCACAATATTGATCTTCCTATCCATGAGCATGGAATATTTTTTCATTTGTTTGTGTCCTCTCTTATTTCCTTGGGCAGTGGTTTGTAGTTCTCCTTGCAGAGGTCCTTCACATTCCTTGTAAGTTGTATTCTAAGATATGTTATTCTCTTTGTAGCAACTGTGAATGGGAGTTCTCTCATGATTTGGCTGTTAGTCTACTGGTGTACAGGAATGCTTGTGATTTTTCGCACATTGATTTTTTATCTTGAGGCTTTGCTAAAGTTAATAATAAGCTTAAGGAGTTTGGGGGCTGAGAAGATGGGATTTTCTAAATATACAATAATGTCGTCTACAAACAGAGACGATTTTACTTCCTCTATTCCTATTTGAATATACTTTATTTTTTTTCTCTTGCCTGATTGCCTTGGCCAGAACTTACAATACTATGTTGAATAGGAGCGGTGAGAGAGGGCATCCTTGTCTTGTGCCTGTTTTCAAAGAAAATGCTTCCAGCTTTTGCTTATTCAGTATGATACTGGCTGTGGGTTTGTCATAAATAGCTCTTATTATGTTGAGATGTGTTCCATCAATACGGGGGCCTGACTGTTAGAAAGCAATAATATCAACATCAACACAAAGGGCACCCACACAAAAACCTCATCCAAATGTCATCGACATCAAAGATCAAAGGCAGATAAATCCATGAAGATGAGGAAAAACCAGAACAAAAATGCTAAAATTTCCAAAAACAAGGATGCCTCTTCTCCGCTAAATGATCACAACTTCTCTCCAGCAAGGGCACAAAACTGAACAGAGAGTAACATTGAGGAATTGACAGAAGTAGTCTTCAGAAAGTGGGTAATAACAAACTCCTCTGAGTTAAAGGAGCACGTTCTAGCTGAATACAAGGAAGCTAAGAATCTCGATAAAAGGTTACAGGAACTACTAACTAGAATAACCAGTTTGGAAAAGAATATAAATGACCTGATAGAGCTGAAAAACACAGAACAATAACTTTCTGAAGCATACACAAGTATCAATAGCCAAATAAATTAAGTGGAAGAAAGGATATCAGAAATTAAAGAACAACTTAATGAAATAAAGCAAGAAGACAAGATTAGAGAAAAAAATTTAAAATGAATGAACAAAGCCTCCAATAAATATGGAGTATGTGAAAAGACCAAAAAAGTGACAGGGAGAAGGGAACCAAGTTGGAAAACACACTTCAGGATATTTCCCAGGAGAACTTCCCCAACCTAGCAAGGCAGGCCAACATTCAAATTTAGGAAATACAGAGAACACCACAAAGATACTCCACGAGAAGAGCAACCCCAAGACACATAATCGATAGATTCTCCAAGATTGAAATGAAGGAAACAATGTTAAGGGTACCCATAGAGAAAGGTCAGGTTACATACAAAGGGAAGCTCAGCAGACTAACAGCAGATCTCTCTGCAGAAACCCTACAAGCCAGAAGAGAGTGGGGGCCAACATTCAACACTCTTAAAGAAAAGAATTTTCAACCCAGAATTTCATACCCAGCTAAACTAAGCTTCATAAGTGAAGGAAAAATAAAATCCTTTACAGACAACCAAATGCTGAGAGATTTTGTCACCACCAGGCCTGCTTTACAAGAGCTCTTGAAGGAAGCACTAAAAATGGAAAGAAAAAAACCATACCAGTCACTGGAAAAACATACCAAAATATAAAACCCAATGACACTATGAAGAAACTGCATCAATTAATGTGCAAAATAAACAACCAGCATCATGATGACAGGATCAAATTCACACATAACAATATTAACCTTAAACGTAAATGGGTGAAATGCCCCCAATTAAAAAACACAGACTAGCAAATTGGATAGAGTCAAGACCCATCCTTGTGCTATATTCAGAAGACCCACTCATGTACAAAGACACACATAGGCCCAAAATAAAGGGAAATGGAAAGCAAATGGAAAGCAAAAAAAAAAGCAGGGGTTGCAATCCTAGTCTCTGAAAAAGACTTTGAACCAATAAAGATCAAAAAAAGACAAAGAAGGGCATTACATAATCAATGCAACATAATCAAGGGATCAATGCAACAAGAAGAGAAGACTATCCTAAATATATATGCACCCAATACAGGAGCACCCAGATTCATAAAGCAAGTTCTTAGAGACCTACGAAAAGACTTAGACTCACACACAATAATAGTGGGAGACTTTTAACACCCCACTATCAATATTAGACAGATCAACGAGACAGAAAAATAACAAAGATATTCAGGACTTGAACTCTGCTCTGGACCAAGCAGACCTAATAGACATCTACAGAAGTCTCCACCCCAAATCAACAGAATATACATTCTTCTTAGCACCACACAGCACTTATTCTAAAATAGACCACATAATTAGAAGCAAAACACTCCTCAGCACATGCAAAAGAACAGAAATCATAACAAACAGTCTCTCAGACCACAGTGCAATCAAATTAGAATTCAGGTTTAAGAAACTCACTCAAAACCGCATAACTACATGAAAACTGAAAAACCTGCTCCTGAATGACTACTGAGTAAATAATGAAATTAAGACAGAAATAAATAAGTTCTTTGAAGCCAATGAGAACAAAGAAACAATGTAACAGAATCTCTGGGGCACAGCTAAAGCAGTGTTTAGAAGGAAATGTATACCACTAAATGCCCACATCAGAAAGTGGGAAAGGCCTAAAATTGACACACTCACGTCACAATTAAAAGAACTAAAGAAGCAAGAACAAACAAAATCAAAAGCTAGCAGAAGACAAGAAATAACTAAGACAAGAATAACTAAAATTTAAGGCGATAGAGACACGAAAAACCCTTTAAAAAATCAATGAATCCAGGAGCTGGTTTTTTGAAAACATTAACAAAATAGATAGACCACTAGGCAGACGAATAAAGAAGAAAAGAGAGAAGAATCAAATAGACACAATAAATAATGATAAAGGGGATATCACCACTGATCCCACAGAAATACAAACTACCATCAGAGAATACTATAAACACCTCTACGCAAATAAACTAGAAAATCTAGAAGAAATGGATAAATTCCTGGACACATACACCCTCCCAAGACTAAACCAGGAAGAAGTCGAATCCCTGAATAGACCAACAACAAGTTCTGAAATTGAGGCAGTATTTAATAGCCTACCAACCAAAAAAAAAGCCCAGGATCAGAAGGATTCACAGCTGAATTCTAGCAGAGGTACAAAGAGGAGCCGGTACCATTCTTTCTGAAACTACTCTGAACAATAGAAAAAGAGAGACTCCTCCTTAACTCATTTTATGAGACCGGCATCATCCTGATACCAAAACCTGGCAGAGACACACACACAAAAAAGAAAATTTCAGGCCAATATCCCTGATGAACATTGATGAGAAAATCCTTAATAAAATACTGGCAAACCGAATCCTGCAGCACATCAAAAAGCTTATCCACGGCGATCAAGTTGGCTTCATCCCCAGGATGCAAGGCTGGTTCAACATACACAAATCAATAAATGTAATCCATTGCATAAATAGAAACAATGACAAAAAAACACATGATTATCTCAATAGATGCAGAAAAGGCCTTCAATAAAATTCAACACCCCTTCATGCTAAAAACTTTTTTTTTTCAAGTGAAGTTTTATTGGAACATAGAAATATCCTTTTATGTTCATGTTGTCTGCGCTTACTTTTGCACTGCAACAGCACAATTGAGTGTACTTATGACAGAAAACATGTAGACCTCAATATTTGCTACCTTTTCCTTTGCAACAAATGTTTGCCAACCCTTGGCCTTTATCATCCAAGATCCTCATCACAGAATATGAGAAGGGATCATTTTGTTTAGCAGGAGGTCTACCAAAATTAGAATTTGCAGAACAAATGGAACATACAGTAATTTCTTCGTATCCATTGTTTTGCTTTCCTCAGTATTAGTTACCTGGTCAACTTTGGTCCAAAAATATTAAAAGTATCATTCCAGAAATAAGCAATTCATAAATTTTAAAATGCAAGCCATTCTGAGTGGCATGATGAAATCTTTCATTGTCCCAGTCCATTCTGCCCAGGACCTGAATCATGCCTTTGTCCATTGTATCCATGCCGGATACACTATCTGCTAGTTAGTCATTTAGTAGCCGTCTCTGTTATCAGACGGAGAACAACTTAGAATATATAGGGTTCAGTATTATCCAGAGGTTCAAGCAAACACTGTAATTCTTGGAATGTATCCCCTGTGGATAAGGGGGACTACTGTATGCACAGCAGGTGCCATGAAAATATTTAAAGGAATTGATGTTTTCACAGAAGCTGCAGTATAACTTAGTTTTCAACTCTTGTTTTGAATGTCCTATGCTACTTCTTAGGATGGAACTATGATCTTCCTGTAGCCAGGACTTACCAAACTATTTACATTAATTAACATGTATAAACATTTTAATAATAGTGTGATGGCATGCTTCTACTATAAAATCAATTTATGACACATATGAATTATATTGAATTACTACAAAAGAACACTCAAAGAGTTAAGTGAAACTATACTTTTAAAAATATAAATTGTTGCTAAACATTGAATAATATAGGAAAATAAAACTTGAAAGCTTGGTAAGTGCAGACTTCTTGGTCAAAAGGTATAGTAACATTATAATATATTTAATGACCAAATATGTCATGCAGATAAAAAGACACAGTCAAGCAAATGCTCATATACTTCTATACATCATTTTCTTCAGATCTATTTTTTAATAAAATATAATATTTCAGGTACAGATAAGTTCTTATATTTTTATGTATGTTTTTTATAATTTTACTATATATATATATATCCATTAACAATACGTAACATTATCTTCAAGTCTTAAAATTATATAAATGGTGTCATGCTTTATGTCTTTCCTTACAAACATCTTAAATGTGATTCACTTAAATTTATTCACATTGACAAATATAGATCAAATTTATTTATTTTATCTGATGTATGGTCTAGGGTCTTTTGACTAATATTAATAATAGCTTACAATTATTATATGTTCAATATGTATCAAATTGTAATCTGAATCCTGTATTAACCTTTGAATCTTGACAACAAAAACATGAGGTCAGTACAATTTTATTCGCATTTTACAAATGAGGAATCTAAAATCAGAGAGCCACACTGTGCTCAAAGTTGACAGAATCAACTTCAAACAAAGTCTGCCTCAAAAAAAAAAAAAAAATCACTTTTAATTACTCTGCCAAAATTGGCTGCTTTAAGCACAATTTAATTAGTTAAACTGTGGTAGGGTATTTAGGTTATGATATTTGCCATTATAGACAATATTTTAATAAACATGTTTGAGCATGTCTTCTTTTGCTAATGTGAAATTTTCTTTAGTTTTACAGTAGTGAAATTGCTAAATTGTAAGGTATGTGCATCTTCAACTTTATCAGGTATTGACACATGTGCTTCCCTAAGTAGTACACTTAAAATTACATCAATATATAAGGAAATGTAGTTGGCATTTGCAGATTTAATTTTTTTTTTTCCCCCCTCAGTATAATGAATTGAAAGTGATAGCTCCTGGACTTTTAAGTTTTTATTTCCATTACTAACGAGTTTGGGCAACTCTTCATGTTTATTCATCATTCAGTATTTCTACTTTGACATGTTGGTTGGTCTCTAAAAAACACATTATAAACACTATTTTTAACTTATTAGGTAATAAGTCCATTTCCTAATTCCATACTTTCCTTTAGTTTTATCATATATTTAGTTCAAGAGAACGTTTGAATTTGAATATATTCTCATTTATCAATTTTTTTTACTATGTTTTCATGTCTTATTTTTTAAAAAACTTTCCCTTCCATAAATTTTCATTATTTTCTTTTAAATTTTTGAAGTAATGTTTTTGAGGCTGAGCATGGTGGCTTATGCCTGTAATCTCAGCATTTTGGGAGGTTGAGTTGGCAGCATCACTTGTTGCCAGGAGTTCGAGACCAGCCTGGGTGACATAGTGAGATGCTGTGTCTAAACAAATAAATTAAAATAAAAATATGAAAAATAGCCAATTCTGGTGGCATGTACCTATAGTTCCAGGTACTTGGGAGGCTGAGACAAGAAGATGCCTTGAGCCCAAGAAGCCGAGGCTGCAGTGAGCCACAATCACACCACATTTCAGCTTGGGTGACAGCGAGACCTCGTCTCTTAAAATAATAACAATAATAAAGTTGTATTTTTCACATTTAAATTTTCATCCATCCGTATTTTATTTTTTACTGTGTTATGAAGTATAGCTCTAATTCATTTTTTTAAAATGTGGGATGAGGCTGGGCACTGTTGGCTCATGCCTGTAATCCCAGCAATTTGGGGGGCTAAGGCAGGTGAATCACCTGAGGTCAGGAGTTTGAGACCAGCCTGGCCAAAATGGTGAAGCCCTGCCTGTACTAAAAATACAAAATTAGCCAAGTGTGGTGGCGGGCACCTGTAATCCCAGCTACTTGGGAGGATGAGGGAGGAGAATCTCTTAAACCCAGGAGGCGGAGATTGCAGTGAGCAGAGATCATGCCATTGCACTCTAGCACTCCAGCCTGGAAGACAGATCAACACTCCATCTCAAAAAACAAAAAAAATTTGTGGGATGAGATCACTTCTTCAGTATAATTAGTTGATAAAGACATCCTTTGAACATTACCATTTTATATTCTCATTCATTGGGAATTAAGGTATATGCTGTGTCCTCTCAAAAACTCAGGTGTTGCCAATGTAATAGAATTAAAGGGTGGGCCTTTAAGAGGGGATTAGACCATGAGGGCTCCTCCCTCATGAGTGGAATTAGGTGCCCTTACAAAATAACTTGGCAGGGGGAGCTTGTTTCCTTTCCTTTTCTGTCCATGTGCTGTCTTACATGTGAGGACAGAGCATCAAGGGCCATCTTGGAAGTAGAGTCTGAACACTTGCTAGACAGAAAACTTGCCAACACCTTTTTCTTGGACTTTGCAGCCTCTAGAAGTGTGAGAAATAAATGGCTTTCTTCTAATAAAATGCCCATATTTACTATACCTTTAAAATTAGTCTTCATGTATGATAAGACAAACCTCCTCACTTCGTTACTCTTCCTCGTAAATGTCTTGGATATTCTTAAGCTCTGTAATTTCATAAACTTTTTACTAAATCTTGCTAGGACACTAACTGGAGTCTCACTGAATTTGTAGAGTAATAATTGATATAGACTCTTCCATGACTATTGTATAGCTATAAAATTTTTAGTTATTCTATTATGATTTCCATGAATTTTTCTTTTTTTCCTAAAGATCTTACAGCATTTCCTGTTATGACATTTATATCTAGCATAATATAATGTTTGTTATTTTTTGTTATAAATGATATATTGAAGATGGATTTTAGAAAATCTGGTGTTTGCTAATGTGGAGACTATTGAGGTACACCACTCAAATATCCCTTCAGGAATGGACCTATTGCACATAGTTAAGTCATTTAACTGTCTTAAGCTGCTAAACTTTGGGGATCCATTATGGTATTTGAGTCATATACACGTTTTCTCTGGTCAGCTCTCAGTTGCTCACTGAACGTGACAGGGACTTAGGGCCTGGTGACTACCCTATGCAATACTCTTTGAATTATTTATGCAGGAACATCCTATTGGGCCACCTAAGGCTTTTCTTTAGAGCTGTACCACAGTTTAAGACTCTTCCCTCCTGTTTTTTCAATTGAAATTTTTTTCCATAAAGGTATTGTTTAACTTAAAATATTAACATAAATGTATAATATAAAAAGCTTCTATTTTACTACTTAAATAATCTGCTACCTTTTGTAATCACCACATCTATTATCAAAATGCATGCTATAATGTGCTCTTTTATATCCTAGGATTTAATTTGTCATGCTAGTTTTCACCAGAGGGAATGTAAGCTTCCATGAACCACTGTCAAAAAGCATCTGACTACATCACTGTTTCAGGTGCAACTTGCCTTCTCCAACCCAGAATACATTTTTATTTAGTTGGAACAAATGTAATCTGCCAAAGAACTTGATTTTATGTTGTTACTGAAACATAGGGAACTTAAAGGAAAATACATGGACAGATCATTAACATGCACACAGAAATTTTCATATTGTCAAATACAAAAATAATACAGGTTAATTAATACAGGTGATAGAAATGCTGCAGAAAAAATTCAGTTTACATCCAGTTTGCTGATTCAAACATTTGTTACTACATATGGTTTTTAGATATTTCAAGAAATTTGATTTGATATTTACACCTCACAGTGTGTGACTCTTCCATATGGCTGTTTTTTTAAAAAATTATTATACATAGTATTTAAGTTATATAGTAACAGTGGTAGAAGTTTTCAAGTGCTAAGAATACATTCTTTTACATATATATACATATATACACACACGCATACACACACACACACAGAGAGAAACACAAATGCACACATGCTTTAAAGGTTAACATAAGCCTATAAGACCAAAAAATAATAGCCCTGATTATCAGCCTACATACATATTGAGGAGATATGTTAGCAAAATACAGACTTTTTTTATGTAGGCTATTCTATGTAAAGAACATAATTTTAACCCTACTCCTCATATTTGTCTTTGACAGAGATGACAAAAACTAATTCCAGATTTGTTCT
>NW_012114566.1:2187517-2188782 GCF_000951035.1 Colobus angolensis palliatus
ATGAGTAAATGACAAAATGGCAATTTAAAGGCTAGTTACTCTTTATACAGAAATTTACACAAACAAATGAATCCAAGTTGATTCACAAAAAAAAAAAAAAAAAAAGATTGGTATTGTAACAGTCAAGACCAACTTCAAATTTAACCAGGCAAAACATTAGCGTCTGATCTCTTTTGTAGAGCCCTGACTTTTCTATGGTGACAGAAGATGTAGCTCTTGGGAGGAGCAGATTACATTGCTTCACAAATGAGCCATTCATACTGCAACAACAAATATCTCTTCGCTTAATGGCAATAATTCATCTCTGCTTCAAATGACAATAGTTGAGATTATTATGTTTGTTTTTAGCAAACCCAGAAAGAAGTAAAAAAATTAAACCCAAAGAGGAAATGGAGCAACGATCATAACTGAAATGAAATTTTAAGCAGATGGGCAGCAGTTAGAAGGACAGTGATTTTGCATGTAGTCCCCTCTAATATGACCCTGAATAAATACAAACAATAGCTGAAATTGAGTTTGAACCTATGTGGATAATAACCACGGAAAAGAGATTTTCTCACAGGTTGTCTCCAGATGCTCTTTTTTGTAAGTTGCGTGGCCCAATGCTACAGAATTTGCTATTGGAATCTGACATATGTTTACATGTCTTACATAAAATAGATTAGTTAAATCAGGATATACTGAAGATGCTAACTACTTTCCTGGATCTGTTTTGATACATTCTTGGTAATATGTTGCCTAACAAATGCTTCGGAGTAATGTTGACAGTCATGCAACTCATTTTGTGTGCTATATGATAAAGTTCTAACTCTAAGCAATATATTTTATAGTTATATTTTTGATGATTAATTAAATAGAATCTTTAATAACATCCATTTTTCCTAGGCACATTTTTGACTTTTTCTTCATTAGCATGTGATATATAGTATTTACCCTAAATTAATATGTAGCAAAAAGCATGTATTTATTCATAGACACATTTTTAATAGCACATATAATGTTTGGCTTTGGATTTATTGCATATTAAGAAGATAGATTATTATTTAGTTATGCTAAAAGTATACATAGCCAAAAAAGTTTCCAATACCCAATCTTTAAAAGCATTTCACTTTATATTTTAAAGTAATCAACTGACTAATCTGATTATATTGTACCCTTTTCTAGATAAAAAATTTATGGAAGATCTCTACTAAAAAATACAAAAAAAGACTAGCCGGGCGAGGTGGCAGGCGCCTGTAGTCCCAGCTACTCGGGAGGCTGAGGCA
>NW_012114566.1:2190787-2203542 GCF_000951035.1 Colobus angolensis palliatus
AAAAAAAAAAAAAAAAAAAAAAAAAAAAGTCCTAAGGTTGTAAGGAGTGACAAGGCTTTTATGGCTTTTATTTCCCTATCAACCATTTAATGCATATAGTCTGCCCCTAGAGACAGAGTGAGAGTTTGGGTGAATCGACTCTCTTCAGCTGAGAGCAAATAATAGGCATGCTTGATAGCTAAAAGCTAGCAGGTGGCAGCACTGTCAGAAGCTGTACAATAAGTCCTTTAATTCTGATAGAGAGTGTAGTTGGAACATCACAGTATCCACTACACAACCAGCTGAAAATCACTGGTCTTAAAGAAATCATTAGGGGTTAAGTGGGTGGCATTTATGTCTTAATTCTTTTAAATTGAGGGTAGAATATAACTAGGGTATTTGTCTCTCTGACAAAATATAAATTCCATCTCTTCCAGTGAGCTTTATACAATGTTTACCAAAAAGTGTAAACTCTAAGGTTCTCTCTCTCTCTCTCTCTCTACACACACACACACACACACACACACACACATATATAATATAAAGATATTTATTATAAGGCATTGGTCCTCACAATTATGGAAGATGAGAAGTCCCACAATCTGCCATCTATAAGCTGGAGACCCAGAAAATTTGGTGGTGGTAGAATCCAAAGATCTGGGAGATAGAGAACCAACGGTGTATGTTCCAGTCCAAGTCTAAAGGCCTGAGAACTGGTACTACCAAACACAGAAGACTGATGTCCCAGCTGAAGCAATCAGGCAGAGAGCAAATGCAACCTTCCCTAACCTTGCGTTCTGTTCTGGCCCTCGAAAAATACACACACATACTGGACAGGGCAATCTGCTTTACTCAGTCCACCAATTTAAATGTTACCCTTTTCCAGAAACACCCTCACAGACACACCCAGAAATGACATTTCACCAGATATCTAGGCATCCTGTGGTCCAGTCAAGTGAAAAAATATAATTAACCATCACACCTGTCACTTCTAATGGGATCATATTCTGAATGGATCATTGAACCAACATGGTCTAATTTCCCACATTCTATAATAGATTAGATCTTTTTTTTTTTTCCTTTTTATTTCCAACTTTTATTTTTAACATCAGGGGTACATGTGCAGAATGTGCAGCTTTGTTACATAGGCAAACGTGTGCCATGGTGGTTTGCTTCACAGATCATCCCATCACCAAAGTATTAATCTGATTGTCCACTAGCTATTCTAGCTGATCCTCTCCCTCCTTTCACCCCTTGACCTTTGACAGACCCCAGTGTGTTTTTTGTTTCCACCATGTGTCCACATGTTCTCATTATTTAGCTCCAACTTACAAGTGAGAAATGCAGTATTTGGTTTTCTGTTCCTGCATTAGTTTGCTAAGGATAATGGCTTCCAGCTCTATCCATGTCCCTGTAAAGGACATGATCTCATTTCTTTTTATGTCTGCATAGTATTTCATGGTGTATATATACCATTTTCTTTATCCAGTCTGTCATTGATGGGCATTTAGGTTTATTTCATTTCTTTGCTATTGTGAATAGTGCTGTAATGAACATATGAGTGCATGTATCTTTATAACAGAATGGTTTATATTCCTTTGAGTATATGCTCAGCAATGAGATTGCTGGGTCAAATGGTATTTCTGCCTCTGTATATGAGAAATTGCCACACTATTTTCCACAATGGTTGAACTAATTTACACTGCCACCAATGGTGTAAAAATGTTCCTTTTTCTTCATATTCTCACCAGCATCTGTTGTTTTTTGACTTTTTATAATAACCTTGCTGACTGGTATGAGATGGTATCTCATTGTGGTTTTGATTTTCATTTCTTGAATGATCAGTGATGTTGAGGCTTTTTTCATATGGTTGTTGGCTATATGTATGTCTTCTTTTGAAAAGTGTCAGTGCATGTCCTATGCCCACTATTAAATGGGGTGGTGGTTTATTTTCTTGTAAATTTGTTTAAGTTCCTTAGAGATGCTAGATATTATACCTTTGTCAGATGCATAGATTGCAAAAATTTTCTCCCATTCTGTAGGTTGTCTTTTTACTCTGTTGATAGTTTCTTTGCTGTACAGAAGCTTTTAAGTTTAATAAGATCCCATTTGTCAATTTTTGCTTCTGTTGTAATTGCTTTTGGCATCTTCATCATGAAATCTTTGCCCGTGACTAATCCTGAATGGTATTGCCTAGGTTTTTTTGTAGGGTTTTTTAGTTTGTGTTTTACACTTAAGTCTTTACTCTATCTTGAGCTAATTTTTGTATATGGTGTAAGGAAGGGCACCAATTTCCATTTTCTGCATATGGCTAGCCATTTCTCCCAGCACCATTTATTAAATAGGGAATCCTTCCCCCATTGCTAGTTTTTGCCAGGTTTGTCAATAATAAGATAGTTGTAGGTGAGCTGCCTTATTTCTGTGCTCTCTATTGTGCTCCATTGGTCTATGCGTCTTCCAAGATACTTTCAAACAGAACAAGGAATTTATGATTCAAGAGAAAGTAGTGTTACCAACCAAGCCAGTCTCCCCAAAATGGAGTCTTTCCCTGTTTGGTGTCACAAAATCAATACGTAAAACTGAATGTGAGCATCAAGCAGTGCAGGTTTTATTTGATGGCCATAGAATTGAGAAGTGGGAACATGGCTCACAAATCAATTTCTCATCCAGTATGGGGTGATGGGGCTAACATGAAGGGGTTTTCTGATGAAGTGGTTGAACATTAAAAGTACAGGGAGGAATATTCATGTCTTTTTCAGGAATGCACAATGAACTTCTGGGAATAGGTAGTGCTGCCTTCTTTTTTGTCCTTTTATCACTTCTTTTGATCATTATCATAGTGATGTCAACATGGCACTGGTAAGAGTGTTGTTTAACATGAAATAAGATAATAATAAAGCTTGAGGTCTTTTTAAAGACATTTGGTCAGTTATTATATTAGCCTGTTCTGGCCTTGCTATAAATAAATACCTGAGACTTGGTAATTCATAATAAATGAGGTTTAATTGGCTTACAACTCTAGAGGCTGTACAGGAAGCATAGTAGTATCTTCTTTTGGGGGGCCTCAGGGAACTTTTACTCATGGCAGAAGGCAAAGCGGGAGCAGGCACTTCACATGGCCAAAGTAGGAGCAAGAGAGAGTGAGGGGGAGCTGCCACACACTTGTAAACAACCAGATCTCATGAGAACTCACATATAATTACCAGGGCAGTACCAAGAGGGGATGGTGCTAAACCATTCATGAGACTCTACTTCTATGATTCAATCTCCTCCCACCAGGCCCCACCTCCAACACTGAGGATTACAATTCTACATGAGATTTGGTAGGGACACAGATTCAAACCATATTATTCTGCCCCTGACCCTCCAAATGTTGTATTATTCTCACACTGCAAAATACAATCACACCTTCCCAACAGTCCCTCAAAGTCTTAACTCATTCCCCAACATTAACTCAAAAGTCCAAAGTCCCATATCTCATCTGAGACAAGTTAAGTCCTTTTCACCTATGAGCCTGTATAATCAAAAACAAGTTAGTTGCTTCCAAGACACAATGAAAGGACAAGCATTAGGTAAATATTCTCATTCCAAAGAGGAGAAATGGGCCAAAATAAAAGGTGCTACAGATCCCATGCAAGTCTGAAAGTCAGCAGGACAGTCATCAAATCTTAAAGCTTCACAGTAATCACCTTTGAATCCATGTCCCACATCCAGGTCAAACTGGTATGAGGAGTCGGCTCCTGAAGCCTTGGGAAGCTCTGCCTCTCCAGTTTTGCAAGGTTCAGACTCTGCAACTGCTCTCACTGGCTGCTATTGGGTTCTTAAGGCTTTTCCAAGTGTAGGGTAGAAGATGTTGGTAGATTTACAATTCTGGGGTCTGGAGGATTGTTGCACTCTTCTCATAACTCCGCTATGCAGTGCTCCAGTGGAGACTCTGCATAGGGTCTCCTCCCCTACATTTCCCCTGCACACTGCCCTAGTAGAGGTTTTCAATGAGGACTTTGCCCCTGCAGCAGGACTCTACCTGGACACCCAGGCTTTTCTATACATCCTCTGAAATCTAGGCAGAAGCTACCAAACCTTAACTCTTATAATCTGTGCACCCACAGTCTTAACACTACATGGAAGCTCCCAAGGCTTATGGCTTGCATTCTCTGCAGCAGCAGCTTGAGTTGTATCCGCTGCCCTTTGAGCTGATGCTAAAGCCAGAGCAGCTGGGATGTGGGGAGCAGTATCTTGAGGCTGCACAAGGCAAAGGGGCCCTTGGTCTGGCCAAGACAACTATTCTATTCTCCTAGACCTCCAGGTCTGTGATGGGAGGGGCTGCTGCAAATGTCTCCAAAATGCCTTCAAGGCCTTTTCTCCATTGTCTTGGCTATCAACACTTGGCTCCTTTTCACTTATGCAAATTTCTGCAGCCTGCTTAAATTCTGCTCCCCCCACCCCCCCGAAAATAGTGCTTGTTTGTTTTTTTTTTCTACCACATGGCCAAACTACAAATTTTCCAAATTTACACTTTCTACTTCCCTTTTAAAGGTAAGTTTCAGTTTTAAGTCATTTATTTGCTTGCATATATGAGCATAAGCTGTTGGAGCAGGCAGACTACATCTTGAAAGCTTTGCTGCTTAGAAATCTCTTCTACCAGATACCCTAAATCATAAGTCTCAAGTTCAAAGTTCCACCGATTCCTAAGGCAGGGGAACAACGCACCCAAACCCTTTGCTAAGGCATAACAAAAGTGACCTTTGCTCTAGTTACCAATAAATTCCTCATTTCCATCTGAGACCTTCTCAGCCTTGCCTTAACCATCTATATCACTATCAACATTTTGGTCACAGCTATGCAACAAGTCTCAAAGAAGTTCCAAAATTTCCCTCCTCTTCCTGTTGTTTTCTGAGCCCTCCAGACTCTCACAACCTTTTCTTGTTACCCAATTTCAAAGTTGCTTCCACTTTTTCAGGCATCTTTATACCAATGCCCCACTCTTTGGCACCAATTTCCTGAATTAGTCTGGCCTCACATTGCTATAAAGTAATCCCTGAGACTGGATAATGTATAAGAAAAGAACTTTATTCAGCTCGCAGTTCTGGAGGATATACAGGAAACGTGGTGTCATATGCTTGCGGGGAGGCCTCAAGGAACTTTTACTTATAGTTGAAGGAAAAATGGGAGCAGGCACTTTACATGGTTGAAGAAGGAGCAAGAGAGAGTGAGGGGGAAGGTACCACTCACTTTTCAACAACCAGATCTCATGAGAATTCACTGTCACAAGAACAGCACCAAGGGGGTGGTGCTAAACCATTTCTGAGAAACCACCCCCATGATTTAATCACCTCCCACCCATCCCCACCTCCAACATTGGGGATTACAATCTGACATGAGATTTGGTAGGGAAACAGATCCAAACCGTATCAGCTATCTTGGACCTAACCAGTCTCAGCTAGTCTGAATACAGAGAAAACTTCTTAGAGCAAACATCCAGTTTTTTAAAGATAAGCGGAATTAGTGTTGAGTAGAATTTCAGGTATGTCATGTAGTAATCACACTGGGTAACAAATCCCCCCTTTTCTTATATTCACTTCTTTAGAGATTCGAACATGTGAGGGTCCATCTTCTATAACTTCTTCAAGCTGAATTTGGATGCTGATATGTCCCCTGAGGAGTGAAATTATTCTGTAGCTAGTCTTAGGTAGGTCTGGTTATCTCCTGGGTGTGAGCCTAGCTGTTTATATCACTGAGTAACTTCTATCTGTAGTTTTATGGCCTCTATTTGTTTAGACACAAATAAGACCAGACAATTTAGGAGACAGGGCCCCAAAATCATGAGAAGTACAACAGTAGCTAAAGGGCCCAGAAGAACAAGAACTAAGTGAGATTAGGGATGGCCTATTTTATGACGTTTTTATATTCCTTGAGAGTCTGTGTCCTTTTGGTTAATTGGTGGAACCACTTGGCCCGGTTGTAGATGATTTTAATGTCTTTTTGAATTAATCTTGTACCCAAGTACAAGAGGAAGACTTGGTGACTATACTATACACACCTCACCTTGTTTTGACAAGTAATCAAGAGCCAGATAGTTACCAAGCACAATATTAGCTAATGAGACTAGGGAGAATTCAGGCAAGGGGATCATCGTTCTTATCAACTCGCATTTCCGTAACTGTTGTGAGGTTGCAGAGGGTAACCTCATGGTGGGCAAACCTTCCCCAGCATTTTAGGAGACTGCCTGTTATCCTGATGGAAGCTAGAATAAGCCTAATCAGCCTTTTATTCCTTGGGCAAAAGGGGGACAGGAAACAAATATTTTGACATCTCTGGGGATTAGGTGCCATAGGGGGCAATCTCCTTGAGCTCATGTGTTTTCCAAACACGGTAGGCTCTGGATGCAACAAGGTTACTCCCAAAGCAAAGATGAGAATACATATAAGAGGGCAAGTAAACAAAGTCCTGACAGAAAGTATATGCAGGCCCAGGGTAACTTATTTGGTTGATGGATTTTGTCCTCAAACACATCAGTAATTTTAGATCTGAGAGTGGTTCAACTCAGTAAAAAGGACTTTTTTCCTTAGGTTCATGCAGTTACCTTTAGCTGAGTATATCCTATAAATGAAGACTGCAATCTCCAGGTGGCATGTAGATACCATTTTATCCTGAGACCCTCAGAAGTAGCCTTACTAATGGAACATGTAAATGCTGGTCCAATACTTCTTTGAATTGACTCAGGCAGCCTGAATCTGAGGACAATTTTTCTTCAGTAGCAACTTTACCATCTCATGTGCAATCTCAGTGTGGGTGGCAAAGTCTTTTGCCCATCCTGAGAAAAGTGTCAATGAGAACCAGGGGTATTTAAAGGTTTTTTTAGGCTCTGGGCATATCTGTGAAATAAATTTTCCAATCTTCCCCTGGACGTTTATGTTGGTACTTCACCAACTGAGCAGCTCCCTTTTGCCTCCCCCACCCAACTCTGAGAGGTGGTTATTAGAATTTTTAACATAGCACGTGGGGAAAATCTCAACCATCTCCTTGTTTAGCTCCCTGAACTTTGGGGCCATCATGCTCTTGAAAAGCCAGTTTTGAAGGTCCTCATGATCAAAGTGAGTGCTAGAATGAGCTTCTCTAATGGCCTGTAATGTAATTTCTTCTGGGAAAATAAGTTGTTCATGAGGACTTATTAGCCCTCCTGGATGGTTCAGAACATCAGGTATATTCCAATTTGGAGGCTTTTTTCCATGTTTTTAAAGAGTAAACTAGGGTTTTTTGTTTTGTTTTGTTTTAAAACAAGGAGCAGGATTCAAGAGGGAAAGCAAAAGTGACATTTGAAGGGTAACTTTCTTAAAGCTGCTTGTTTTGGCATTAGATTGACTTTATTATTTTCTTTAATTACCTTAGTTTCCCCTTCTGGTGGCCATGGCCATGAACTATTGCCAGCTGGGCTAAATTTCTTACAGCCTACAATAACTTTACAACTGAAGAGCCTTGCCTGGAGATAGTCATTCTATTCGTTTCTTTTATGAGGGTCTGGGTATGGTGGAGAGTTCAGATGGTTAGGGGTTGTCCAAACTTCTCTCTTTTCAAAGGAGGGCCATGACTGCCATCAATCAAAGGCAGGGTGGTCAGCCTTTAGCAACTGGGTCCAACTGCATGAAAAAGTGGGATACTACATGGGTCAGTGGGCCCAACTTTTAAGTTAGTACTCCTAAGGCTTTTCCCTTTTCGTGAACATAAAGATAGAAAGATTTAGTGAAGTTGGGTAGGCTTAAAGCTGGGGCCCTTGTGAGCTGTGTTTTAAGTTTGAGGAATGCTTGGTTACATTTTGTCATTTATTTAAAAGGCCCTGTGTCCTTTTAATTATTTTTATAGAGGATGGGCAATGAGGTCAAAGCTAGCTATTCAGAGGCTGCCAAATCCTGCCATGCCCAGAAACCCTTGAAGTTGTTTCCAGGTCTTTGATTTCTGTAGTTGGCATATTACTTCCCATCTCCCTTGGGACTAACTTTGTTGTTCTTCTTCTAGGAGTAACTACAGATAGCTTACTTGTTGCTGAGATATTTGTGCTTTTGGGGGAATATCTTAGAACTCCTTTCTGCTGGGAAGTTAAAGGCTAATGGGTATTTTGATCCCAAATATTTTAGAAAGGCTGGCAACAAGGATGTTATCCACATATTGGAAGACGGTTCCTTGTTCAAGAGTCAGTAACTCCAGGCCTCTCCAAATATTTTTGGGACTGGGTATAGGGTTTGAACTCTTGAGACAACACAGTCCATGTTAGCTGCTGGGTTTTTTGCCTATCTGGGAAATTCTGCCACTTTGTTAAGTAAGTATACCCCTGGGTGTGTTCAAAACAGAGTAGGTGGCCCCTGTGTCAACCAAGGAGCCAACAGGTTTGTCCCCTACATCCAATGACAGTCAGGACACCTTGAAGTATAAGTAGAGGGCCAACTGAGGAGCCCCTAGGACCTGTAGATTTTTTTTTCTACTTTGACCATCTGCTACTGTGAAACACCTAGGTGGGACATTCCCCCTTCCCCTTCCTTTCAGATGGGTCCCTTTTCCAGTGACCCTTTTCCTTGCAGAAGGCACATTGGTTTGGTCCTAGTCTCTTAGGTTTTTGGAATCTTTTCTATTGGTTAGAGGACCAGCAGTAACTCACCAGAGCTGTGATTTTCCAAGAGCCTTCAAAGCCCTTAGTAAGTAAACCATGCTTAATTTCTGAAAAACACAAGGACTGCAAATCTTCACTCTGCATCAACTGAATGCAAATCAAATAGGTAACAGCCAGTAGTTGGGCTTGCTTTTTGGCCTCTCTTTCTTCTTTATGCTCCTCTTCCCCTTCTTGGTTGTTGAATATCTTATTGCCTAGGTATATTAGTCTTAAGATGGGAGCATTGAGCTCTAATTTTACCTTTTGGAGTTTATAGCTAATGTCTGATGTCCTCTGGGAGATAAACAGATTTCAGAACTGCCTCTCTCCCTCTGCTGAATCAGGAGTAAGAGCAGTATACAACTTCATATTTTCCCCTCAACCTCTCTGGGAAGATATATAGACCTTTCTGGGGTTGTTGATTAATTTTTCTTAGCTTACTACAGTTAGTGGATCTTTCTTCTGTGGCCTTATTCCCTTTAACATTAATGTTTCATCATGCCTGAATCTTGCCTTTTTTCATTCCTGTCTCACGATCCCAAAGGGGGTCAAGGTCTGTCACAACTTCATTCCCTGGTCTCTTAACAGGACTTTTTATCTTGTCTCTGTGGGTTCTGTCCATTTCCTCCCTAGCACTTCTAATAACAGAGGATTTTATTTTCTTTCTTCCTTTTTTTTTTTTTTAATTTTTCATCCAGTGAGGAGAATGTTCAAAAGGGACTGGACATCTGCTTGGTTGGGGTTATGGGTCTCAAAAATACTCTAAATGAGGTTTTGAATCCCCAGGATTTTTCCCTAATCATTTAGAATGTGACTTCTAGTTGTGAATATCTGAAGTTGTGAAGAGAACATGTATGATAACCATCCCTCTTTCTCATTGGTGACCTGCCAGAGGGAATCATAGAGGAAGGCTGGTAAGATGCCCTGCACTGGGTACCGTCCGGGTTCACTCTCTGAAAGGAATCAATGGGTGATTGGTGAGAATGAGGTGTGTTGCCTGCAGAAGCCACTGGGGATAAGTGAGTTATAGGTCTAAGATTATAGAATTAAAAAACAAATCTCTTATAGTTTTAAAAGTAAATTAATACCTTCGAAAAATCTTAAGATAGGTGACCAATCTTAGAAAGACTGTTATAGATAATTTCTTTTTAATTGTAGGCAATTAAATTACATATAAAGTTTATTTTATAAATTTGTTTCCTACAATCTTTATTAGGACTGAGACCATGAACAACATATTTTGACCTTCTGATTTTTTTATACTACCTCTTTTAAAATAATAAGTCATTTTATTTTAGGACAAAACTTTACCATATAAGATCTTCTCTCATACAAAATTATTTTCTTCTTTTTATAACCTTCCTTACCAAAAATATATCTCTCAATATATAATCCTTTTACCTCTCTCTCTTTCTCTCTGACTTACTATTTTTAATCTTGTGTTGTAAGTAACTTTTAAATAATCTCCAAATTACAATTTTTTTTTTCTCAATAAGAACACAACTTACCTGATCTGGGTTTAAGATGGTGATACCCATATTAAACACCCTACTGAGGCATCTTCCTATCCTTTCTCTCTTCCAAACTACCAATGGAGTTCAGGTTCCCCTCCAGACTCTTTCACCAAAGCTCCCTCTAAGAAAGATACTTTGCCCCCAGTTCCCATTTCACTATATAAGAATGAACCCTGGAAATACCTGGAATCAGAAGAATATCAGGAGCCATAATGTTCTCATCCCAACTGGGTGGATTATTGCCACTACTACAAGGGTGGTATACCCTCATGGCAGACTCAAAAGATATGTATACACAGGAATAAAGTTGCTGGGAATCCTTGCCCCATCTGCCAAGATCACAAGTTACATGTTGATTTTAGGATTGTTAAGCTCTCGGAACAGTTTGTCAGTGCCCACACGGGTATTATTTTCCATGCTCTGTACACAGGAGTCTGTATGAAGCAGCATAAGATGTTGACCCATGTCATCCAGAAAGTCAGGGATCATGGTCTTCTCAGTTACCACATCTCCCAAGTTGAACCCCGGGACCTTGATTTTAGTGCCTCTCATGGAGCTATGAGTACTTCTCTGCCAGTCCCCACCCTGGTCTCAGGTGAACCCTGGTACCCATGGTACAGCTGTAAACAGCCATCAGAGAGTGAACTGTCTCCCCTTTGCCAGCTCTATCAGGGTTATCTGTAAGAAAAGAGTGACCCTCGCACCTGAGTCAATACCCAAGATGCTCTCAACACCACCAGTGGAAGCCTCCTTCACTGAAGAGACAGGCCCCTACTGTGCTCTGGAGTCAGAGACTGGGAAGAGGCTGGGCCCAGAGACTCACACCTGTAATAACAGCACCAGTCTGAGGTGGGCAGATTGCTTGAGCCCAGAAGTTCAAGACCAGCCTGGACAACAAGGCAAAACTCTGTCTCTACAAAAAAATACAAAAATTAGCATGGTGTCTTGTGCCTGTATTCCCAGCTACTTGGGAGACTGAGGTAGGAGGATGGCTTGAACCCTGGAGATGAAGGTTATAGTGAGCCAAGATCATGCCACTGCACTCCAGCCTGGGTGACAGAGCAAGACACCTTCAAAAAAAATGTTTAAGAAAAAAAAATACTGTGAAGAGACCCAGAGACACTAAGAGATAATGCCTAGATTTATTTGATGGGATATCACCCGAAGAGTTGTGTCTTTTATGGCCAAGGCAGATCCAGGAAAGAAATAAGTGTGCTGATGGGGATAAATCTAAAGTTGAGGGATGGCAGTACAGATGCGTATGGAAAACCCCAGATCCTGCATATTGTAAATAGATGGGCTGGTCATCTATGGCCCATATGTTTAATATGGACATAAACATAAACCTTTTGCTGCTATTTCAGAATTCTGCCACCTCAGCTTTTCTACAGTTAAATGTTGGGAGTAGGCCCCTCAAAATCTGGCCATAAATTGGCCCCAAAACTGGCCATAAACAAAATCTCTGCAGCACTGTAACTTGTTCATAATGGCCCTAACGCCCAAGCTGGAAGGTTTGGGTTTACGGAAATGAGGGTAAGGAATACCTGGCCTGCCCAGGGCGGAAAACTGCTTAAAGGCATTCTTAGGCCACAAACAATAGCATGAGCGATCTGTGTCTTAGGGACATGCTCCTGCTGCAGTTAACTAGCCCAACCTATTCCTTTAATTCGGCCCATCCCTTCGTTTCCCATAAGGGATACTTTTAGTTAATCATATATCTATAGAAACAATGCTAATGACTGGTTTGCTGTTAATAAATATGTGGGTAAATCTCTGTTTGGGGCTGTCAGCTCTGAAGGCTGGAAGACCCCTGATTTCCCACTTCACACCTCTATATTTCTGTGTCTGTGTCTTTAATTCCTCCAACACCACTGGGTTAGGGTCTCCCCGACCAAGCTGGTCTCAGCAGTTAAACTCTATCTCTGGTCAACAAAAATACCCCACAACTTACAGAATTGTATATTAATTAAAATTCTTTTTCTTAGTTGCCTCACATTTTAGTAAAAACCTGAGAAGTAAGAAATCCTGAATGGTTTTTTAGATGTCAGCATTTTATAGGTGAAACCATTCCACAAGTCTTAGAAACATGTTTTTTCATATTATAATCCCTTTTCATTGGAAATGACCCAGATATCTAGCAAGCATTTACTATTGAATTTAAAATAATTTTAAGATTTTAAATTACACAAAAAGTTTACCTACAAGTATTTATGCCTTTTATATGTATTTAATGCTTTCATTTTTAAGAGTTTATCTAGATTACTTATGAAAATGCATATATTAGAGAAAGCTACTTATCATTTAAATTTATTTTTTTATTAACCATTTTTATAGCCTGTGAATATCAGGTGTTTACCTAAGAATGAAACTTAAAGTTAAACACATAGGTATTTTGCCACTAACAAACAAGAATTTGCTATTTTTATTGAACCTACATTATTAAGTTAGTCTTATCTGTCAAAAAATTACACAAGATTATTTTTGGCTGTGTTTGTAGTCTTACAGCATTTGTGCCAAACCTTGACATCTTAATCAGTAAACTCAGATAAGAATGTATGCTAATAATTTTCAAGGCTTTTTAATTTCAATTTATTAAAAAGTACAAGTTTTTTTAATCAAAA
>NW_012114566.1:2208542-2224476 GCF_000951035.1 Colobus angolensis palliatus
TTATTTATTTTTCTATGAATCTAATTTTTTAAACAAAATTGGAACCTATTCCCCTAGCTAAACTTTGTTTCCCCAGTACATAATCCAAGGAAGGCTGTGAATCAAAATTTGGGTAAAGTATTTTCTATGGCAGTTTATTTTAAAAACCCTCTTTTACGTTTTTGTTTTTTTTTCAGTTTCAAATGAGTTTCTAATGTTTCCATTTCAGTTAGACCGTAAATAATGAGTCTTATCTCAGCCCCAGCAACTTGGTAACACCATATTCAAAGCAGAGGAGAAAAGAGAGGAAAACAGAGAGCTTTAGAAGACTCTACTTAACCCTAAAGTTGCAGGTTAACCATCTGAACTCTAGATTTTCCTTATTGTGCACAAAACCAATACTGACCATTGTACCCAGCTGTCTCTGGTGTCTTCCTGAAAGCCAGCCAGGTGTCCCTGGCACCCTGTCTCAGAGGTTCTCCCCTAGGCACTTTAGCCTCAGAATGGAGATTTCTTCTAATCCCTCAAAAGTGGTTCCTTCACCTCTCAGTCTCTGTATCATCCTCCTCAAATGCTCTGGTTCCTCTCACACTTTAGAGAACTCTCACAGGGTCCTCTACTGAGGATGGGACCATGGCCTCATGCAGGGCATCCCTGTGCACAACCCTGATTTTGGGCAAGCATCCCCACTGTGCTTAGCTTAGAGGGCCCTTCCCAATACAGCTATATAACCTTTGCCTGCCTGCTTATGATCTTACAACAATGATACGTTACCTTCCCCAGAGATGATCCCTGCATGGAAAGTCAGGACAAATGTGTGTCCATTACCAACTGATGCTGTCAGGTGCCAGTTGTCGAGTCTCTAGGGTGGGTAAGGGTGATTCCCAAGCAGATAGATTGATCATCTAGCCCAGGGCCCCATTCTGGGTCACTAGTTTTGTTACTGACAAAGCCAGTATCCATAAAAATGGAGTCTTTCCCTGTTTGGTGTCATGAAGCCATGACATAAAACTGAATATGAGCGTAAAGCAGTGAAGGCTTTATTCGATGGTCATAGAATTGAGGAGCAGGAACACGGCTTACAAATCAACTTCTTGACAAGTGAGGGATGAGTGGTTCAAAATATACAATTTTTTTTCTAATAAAGGGGTTGAACATTAAAAGCGAGGGGAGTAATCCCTGTCTTTTTTTTGGGCAAGGGCAGTGAACTTCCCAGAACCAGTAGTACCACCTTCCTTTTGGTCCTTTTATGACTTCTTCCAGGCATTGTCATGGCAATTGCTAACTGTCATGGTGCTGGTGGGAGTCCCATTTAGCAAGGAAATGAGATTATAATGAAACTTGAGGTCTTTTGAAAGTCATTTGGTCAGCTATCTTGGTTTTAACCAGTCTCAACTGCTTTGATTACAAAAAGAATTTCTTACAGCAGGCATCCTGATATTTAAGAATAAGCAGAGTTAGGATGGGGCAGAAATTCAGCTCTATCATGTAGTGATTACACTGGGTAACAGTAGGTCTCTGAAGGCATCAACTATGTGACATGAAGTTAGTCTCTTCAGTGGTTTCAGGAAAGTTTCCTTAGTACCAGAGATTTTCTACATTGCTTCTTTCTCCATGAAATTAGTTCTAAAAGTAGTTGTTAATTTCTTTAGCCTATGTAGCATTTTTTGTCTAAAATACATACACCCTGAAAAAGAAGAACTGTCAACTTTTTTCGTCATTACCACTCGTTTGTTTTCCAAAATAATCAACCTTCAATCAACCTTCCCAAGCAGACAGATTGACCATCTAGCTCAGGGCCCCATGCTGGGTCACTAGTTCTGTTGACCCATTAAATGCCAGATGTGGTATGAGGCTGCAGGCTTATCAAGGTAAATAAAGTACTAAACATGTATGATCTCAAGAAAGTCTGCAATTCAGAAATGGAAGAAAATAAAACATTATTTTAATGCAACTTGACATGTGTATTGATACAGATTTGCCCAGGGTCCTGGTTGAAGGTCACCAGAGAGGAATCCTGAAAGACAATTAGGGTTAATCTGTTGGAGGCAAAAAGTGGATATACTGTTTCAGAGAGAAGAAGCTATGTCTACAATGGGTAAGAGGACAGAAAGAGCGCAAAACACACTGGAAAGTGCAGGTGATCAATGGGCCTGGGACAGAGAGCATGAGGGAGACAAGAAGTGGCCAGAGGGAGGTCAGGGCCATAAGCAGTGAGAAGTATGATCATATTATATTTATAAAATCATTTTTCCAAATCAGCATTCCTTCAATAGGATAGGGAATGTGCTTGGAAGGAATTGTAAATTGGAACACAAGAGTCAGAAACTACAGGAGAATTCTGTTTTCTTATTCATAGTTTACAACACATTGAAAACATCACCATATGAATCTATGTGAATTATCCTTTCCCTAATTTCAAAGGTATCTACTGAGGACTAAACTCTGATTTTTTATCTTACACAAATTCCTATCTAAGGGGTCCAGGGAGTCATGCCCTACAAACCATAAATTCCCATCAGATGGGTTTTATTTAACCCTATATATTGTGACTTACTTTCCAATCTGACTCTGGCATAACATTATGAGACAAGGAAATAATCAAAATATTTAACCCAAAATATATTCCCTTGCCATACCTTCAAATCACTCTGCAAAGTCTTCTGGGAAATATCCACATTCTACAGAGAATACCCTTTCCCCTTTGTTTTCCATCCTTCCTTTCCAGATCCAGAAGATAATCAGCTAAGGGCCAGGTACCCTTTTAGGTCCGATAAGAAACATTTTACAACCTTCTCTCTCTCTGAAGTCTGCTAACTGAGAGCTTCTGCACAATAAAACTTGGTATCCACAATCCATTATCCTAACCTGAACATTTCCTTTCTATTATTATTATTATTTTCTTTTTTTCAGATGGAGTCTCACTCTGTTGCCCAGGCTGGAGTGCAGTGGCACGATCTCGGCTCACTGCAACCTCCGCCTCCTGGGTTCAAGGGATTCTCCCACCTCAGCCTCCTGAGTATCTCGGATTACAGGCACCCACCACCATGCTTGGCTAATTTTTTGTATTTTTAGTAGAGGTGCAGTTTCACCATATTGGCCAGGCTGGTCTCAAACTCCTGACCTCAGGTGATGCACCCGCCTCGGCCTCCCAAAGTGCTGGGATTACGGGCATGAGCCACCATGTCAGGCCAATTTCCTTTCTCTTGATCCCAGGTGTTCAGATCAACTCAACCAATTGTCAACCAGAAAATGTTTAAATTTACCTATAGTCTGGAAGCCCTGGCTTTGAGTTGTCCTGCCTTTCTGAACCAAACCAATGTATTTTTAAAATGTATTTGATTGATGTCTCATACCTTCCTAAAATGTATAAAACCAAGCTGTACCCCAACCACCTTGGGAACATGCTTTCAGCACCTCCTGAAGGTTGTGTCACAGGCCATGGTCACTCTTATTTGGCCCAGAATAAATCTTCTAAATTATTTTACAGAGTTTGACTCTTTTCATCAGTAGTACAAGTAATATTAAATCATTTTGTGTGTGTGACTATAGACTATACAGAGAATCTAATGAAAGATACAAGTCTTCTTCTTCTATAAAAGCGTATGTATGTACCTATATGAAATTGTGTATACTTAATTTCAAGGTGTTCATAGTTTTCCTGAAGCTCATTCATAGTTGCTTTAGGGAATTAAGACTCTTAAATGTAGTACTTATGTATCAATTTGAAATAATATGTTTGTCCCCTTTCCCTAAAACCACCAGTACACAACAATAATTTTTGTTTCCAATTCATTCATTTAGTGACCAGAAACATGAAGTACTACATTACTCGGCTTCTGGGCAGGACCAGATGTATATCACCCTGGTTACATAATCCCTTATCTATGAGTGTATAAACTTTCAGGGAGTAGTACCTTTCCTTATCTCTGTTCTAAATCACTCAGATGGTATTATAGCTCTATTTCCTTCTGTTTCATTCTCACTGGAGTTAGAGGCCAAATGTGAACACAGCTTAAAGAGTCATTTTGCAGAAGTAAGTGTAGGTACTTGAAGCAGGGGCCCCATCATTTATAGTTACAAGATGTCACAATAACTTTATTAAGGGGAGAGATGTTTATCCATGTTTTTAGTGAAGCTCAATTAAAAACTACACCTACCCTTCTGATGTTTCCTTCTATTGAGCACTTGAAGCAGCTGTCTTTGGCTTCAGAGTACAGTGGAAATCTTTTGTTATAAAGTGAGAAAAGGCAAAGGTTCTATTTTTTCATTTATTTCTGCTCTGCCACTTCTATATGCCTTCCAATGTAAGCTTAATTCACACAGCAGGTGTATACTCATTTGATTGAATGACTATTTTTTTTTAAACAAAGCCTGACACATAATTATAAAGCCTCTAGTTAACATAAAAAGTAATATATATTTTCCATACATTTCAAGTTGGCAAAATATAAATTCCATGCCAAATATTTTAATCACCTAAATGTGGATCTACCATGATAAAAATGAAAGCTACTTAAGAAGTGTCCTGCACACAATCTTATATATTCCTCAGTGAAAGGCAGGCTGAAAAGGTTTGTGATAAACAGGAGGTAGGCATTTTTTGACAGTCATACCTGTCTGTCTGCACACCTGAGAGGTTATGGAGAGATAGTTCATTGTGAGCTTGGATTAACAGAAAATGTCCAGTAGTTGGAATCCCAGTAAAAATTATATATATATATATATATAGTTTGAGCCAAGTGTTTGATTGCAAGAAAAATTGTTCATTAAGAGTATTTAGTGGCTGGGCACAGTGGTTCATGCCTATAATCCCAGCACTTTGGGAGGCCAAGGTGGGTGGATCACCTGAGGTCAAGTTCGAGATCAGCCTGACCAACATGGTGAAACCCCGTTTCTACTAAAAATATAAAAATTAGCCAGGCATGGTGGCGAGCACCTGTAATCCCAGCTACTCGGGACGCTGAGGCTGGAGAATCACTTGAACCCAGGAGGTGGAGGTTGCAGTGAGTTGAGATTGTACCATTGCACTCCAGCCTGGGTGACAAGAGTGAAACTCTTGTCTCAAAAAAAAAAAAAAAGAGTATTTGGTCAGTGACACTGGTGTCAATAAAACAAAAGTGGTTGGTGATTGTAAGGTTCCTTGAAAGTCTTCTTATCTCAAATTATTTTCATCACAAGTCATATCTTCCAGGTACTATAAACATTCCTTTCAGTTAGAAGGAATCATCACAAAATACTGGAGAATTGTGACATGTAAACCTACTTGTTAACCACATTGAGATGAATTTATTAATTTATCAATTTCAATTATGAATTTATGAATTTTGTATCTCTTGTATTTTTACCCTAGGGCCTTGTGTAAATTCAGAGTGATGAAGACTTTATGGTACCAAAACATTCATTTCATAAGAAGTCAGTTGGGGGTCAGTTTATTGATTGGTTAAAATGCCCCTTTATTCATCCACGTTCAACCACTTTTTAATAAGTTGTGTGACATGTTTTAGGGCACAGGAGTTATTCTACAGCTTTCATGCCATTCTAGGGCACAGAGATCTTTGTGAAGCTATCTTTAGTCCTATTGGCCGTGTTTCATTGCAAAGCCAGTTTCTCTTGAGAATAGTGTAGCCTCCTCTTGGCTATAAATGGTAAATGAGGCAAAATTTCCCACTGACATTGAAAGCTTCTATTCTAATTTGGGATTCCCCCCCCCCCCCACAGCCCACAGGAAAAAAGGAAACTACTGTTTTCAACCTTTGGACAGCAGAACAGGACTGTCATCACTAAGAGAAGGGAAACAAACAAGCTCAGGCCAAACAATCACCCCAAATGTTAAACTATTATTCCTGATTTAAAATGAACTGGTTAGCTTTTTAACCTTCAGTTTCTTTATTTGTGAAATAGGGATAATATTAGTGCCTACCTCATCAGACTGCTATAAGAAATTAATGAGAAAATTAAGTTTGGTGCCTAGCACAAAAGTTTAATAGATGTATCTGTTATCATTATTACTCTTTTAAATTATATATTATATATAATATGTGATATATGTTTATCATGTAACATATAATATAGGATAAATATCATATAATATATAGGATAAATATCATATAATATATAGGATAAATATCATATAATATATAATATGATATCCTATAATATATATCTTATAATATATAATATATGATATCATACAATATATATGATAACTATATATCATGTATATAATATATGCAGGAGTAAGTGTAGGTGCTTGAAGCAGGGGCCCCCTTAATTATAGTTACAAGATGTCACAATAACTTTATTAAGGGGATAGATGTTTATCCATGTTCTTAGTGGTTCACAGTGGTTATCCAGAAATAGTTTCGTTATATGGTAACAGTTCCCATTCCAAGTACCCTTACTTGAGTCAATCTCAAATTTTTACTATGGAATATTTTTTGGTGAGCAAAGTTAGGGAAGTTTCTCAGGGGTAAACCAGTTGGGTTAAAATATTTAAATTCCAATATCATCTAAATATGTTGGTTATCTTAAGCTTATAATAATGGCAAAGCTAAATTATAAAATCATAAAAGTTGGAATAACTTTGAACCATTTTTTAGTCTATTGCTTTATCTTTGTGCATAACGTCATGTGAAAACACCATTTTTCAGACACGTAATGATCAAATCTATGTTTAAATGCTTTCAGTAAAGAAGATGCATAGTCTGCCTCAACAGACCTTTCTAGAATTTCACAAACTTCAGGTCTAAACCAAAGAGCCTGTGCTGCTGTTCAAAAGTCGTCCCCTCCCCTCCCACTACATGAAAGACAAGGGAAAACAACAGGACTATCTCTGAAGGCAAGAAGACGCTAAAGCAAAACCAATCGCACCCATTGTTAAGCAACTTTCTAAATTCTCACATTTGCAACTAATAGCAGACATTTGAAGACCTATGGTTTGAAACGTTAATTTTAATAGTAGTAAATGCTAGTTCTAATTTCTTAGCTGTGAAATTTAGTAAAACAACTTACTCTGGAGCAGCCTTGCTCTGCTATGTTGTTACTATCCATGGTGCAGCAAGATGGGTGCCAGAGTTCCAGGCAACAATGGAAGGTAGAGCATAGTCAAGACTGAGACTATTTTGTATTCCAGCAACACTCTTTTCCCATCCATAAGCCAAATTTTGTCTAATGTTTGATGCCAATGTAATTGTTGGCATTGAATCACCGTGTTTAGTTGCACAGTGCTACCCAGTATGATAGCTAGCAGTCACATGCATGTGTTTACATTTACATTCATATGAATGAAAATTAAATATAATTTAAAATTCAGTTTCTCAGTCTCATTAGCCACGTTTCAAATACTCAAGAGCTCCATAAAGCTAATGGCTACTATATTGGACAGTGTAGAAACTGAACATTTCTCTCATCTCAGAAATTCCTATTGGAGTACTGGAATTTCAGGAAGATCAGTATTTATCCCTGAGCTGGAGAAAACGTCATCTTGTTTGAAAGCTGAGTATCAGAACAAATTGGTTTATATTAGCAAGGAATACATGCAGATGGGATTTGAGTGTGCAACATGCTCTCTATCTGCCACATTATGTTTTGAGGAGCAAAGACTGACTCATCACATAAACTTTACTCCTAGAATTTCATATTCCATATACCTGTCTTCTGCACTAAATTTTAGCTGGCAAATAGAGAAGTGGCAGGGGGATTTGTACATAATATCTGTGAATTAGAGTTGGCACTATAAATTGGATATAAGACAACTACTTAAAACCAAAAGTAAAAGAATGCCTGCAAAGGTAGCACAGAAAACCTTAAGAATGAATTATGCCATTCTCCATAGCAAATAAATGTGTCTATATTTTAATTTCTACAACAAATGCATGGTTTTGTTTTCATATTGCCAGATATCAAGTGGAAACATATTTTGCATTTAGGAGGTATAGCCCATTGTTTTAAACTAATGGTTTGCATTATCTGTAAGGAGAAATTTATAAGATCCCAATGGGAAATTGAGCTCCTACACAGTTTACTTATCTGTCTTCAAGGCAAATTAACTATCTAAACAGAAGAAATGTGATTCCAAATGCATTTCAGTTCACGTGTAATAGTCCTAGCTTCTCTTGCTGCTCCACTATACCCGTGTCCACCAAAGGTAAGACGTCACATAGGAATATTGGAATAGTCCCCCAATTCTATTTAAACTGTTCAAATTATTTTAAAAGTCGAAAGTGAAGAAAAACTGCTGATAATTATTAAGACTTTCCCATATAAAGGAAAGAATAAATTTTGATTATGTTAAAACTATACAAGAATGAAAGGAGACTCTGGAAAAAATGTTACAATGCTTTTTGGTAGCTGAGCTAAAGGCTATGCTTCCTTATACAGGAAAGAATAGCAGAGCAAATATACCTCTCAGGTCACAAAGCACTAAGGCAATTTACTCCTGTCTGTGTTTTTATCAATGATCCTTCGTTTATAATCCCTGACCTCTGAGAAAATTTGGGCCCTGCGCATTCTCTCCCCAGCTGAAGGTCAGGCTCTGTTCTGTTTGCTGTGTCTGAAATAGCTGAATGCTTTCATTCTAAATCCATACTTTGGTTCCTGGACCATCTAAGCATCTGATTATCTCCATCTTTTATCTCCCATCTCAGTGGCTTTACACCTTTGGCCTCGTTGTTTCTGATGCTCCCTCCCATACTCTGATTGATACAGAACAGCAAAGGTTGGTTTTAGAGCCCTAAGCAGGGCAAGCCTGGCAGCCTCCTTGCACTCCAGTTAATACCTTGCCAAAAGCAGTCTGGTCTCTGGAGAGCTATCAACCATTTTTTAAACATTTTTTAAGCTTTTCATTTATTCTTATGCCCTTTCATGTTTTACAACTACTTGAAATTTAAAAATAATAGTAATAATAAAGTAAACAAAAAGACGTGAAAACATTACAGGTAACAAGAGCAAACTAATTGTTTAGTAATATTTTATATTAATTATTTTATAGTATACATAAATTTCCCTCTTTAATTTTGATAGATATTTTAAATGCCAGATTTAGGCAGGAATTATTGAAATTCATTTATAATTAGCATTTTCTTTATTAATTGCCTTAATTACAAAATAACACTCAAGCTACATATTTCCACATTTCATAGGTCTTGATGTTGTATACACATCTTCCTTTAACTCCTTTATTAAGTCCTAAATCTTGTTTCTAAGTGAAAATATGTGTTTAAAATTGCCCAGGTGATCATCATTCTTTCAGTCTTACAGATCATCTTTCTGTTCTAGTCAACTATTTTCAAAAACCTATGTTGGTTTTACGATGTAGTACATAAAATATTGTGGTATACGGACAGCTGGAACACCTGGAGGACAGGACATCTACATCTGAATTCCAGGCTGAGTAATAACAGGGTGGATTTGGTCATGCCACTTACTTCTCATCATCTTAGTTGCCTCTTTTGCAAGACTAAAGTGCTTTTCAAGATAATTTCTAACCAACTCTCGTGTTCAAAATGTTATGGCTCAACAACAAAAATATAAGCAACTCGATTTTTTAAATAGGCAAAACACTTGAATAGGTACTTCTCCAAAAATAATATATACATGGCTATCAAGCATGTGAAAAGATTTTCAACATCACTAGTTGTTAGGAAGATGCAAATCAAAACCATAAGTTGGGATCCCTTCATATTCAGCAAGATGGTCATACTCGACAAAAACAAACAAAAAACCCTTAAAACTGAAAACAAGTGTTGAAGAGGATATGGAGAAAGTGGAAACCTCATGAACTGGTGGTAGGAATGTAAAACGTTCAGCATGTGTGGAAAACTGCTTGGTAGTTTCTCATTAAGTTAAACCTAAAATTATTATATGACCCAGCAATAATAATTCTAGGTATGTACCCAAGAGAATTTAAAACTGGTACTCAAACAGTTGCACACACATATTAATAACATCTCTATTAACAATAGCAAAAAGGTGGAAACGATTCAAATGTCTATCAATGAATAACAAAATATTCATATCCATACCTTGGAATACTACTCAGCCATAAAAAGGAATGGAGAACTGACACATGCTTCAGCATGCATGCACTTTGAAAACATTATACTAAGGAAAAGAAGCCAGACATAAAAGACCATATATTATATGATTCCATTTATATGAAATATCTGGAATAGGCAAATCCTTAAAGACAGAAAGTAGATAAAGTATATTAGCAGTTGCCAGGGCCTGGAAGGAGTGGGGAAGGAGGAGTAATTGCTTAATGCATGTGGGTTTTCTATTTGCACTGATGAACAGGTTCTGGAACTAGATAGTAAAGATGGCTGCACAACGTTGTAAATGTACTTGATGCCACTGAAATATGCACTTTAAAATAATTAAAATGGCCAGCCACAATAGTTCATGTCTGTAGTCTCAGTACTTTGAAAGACCTAGGCAGGAGAATTGCTTGAGCCCAGGAGTTTGAGACCAACCTGAACAACATAATGAGACTTTGTCTCTATAAAAAATAAACAAAATTAGCCAGACATGGTGGTACACACCTGTAGTCCCAGCTATTTAGGAGGCTGAGGTGGGAGGATCACTTGAGCCCAGGAGGTGGAGGTTGCAGTGAGCTTTGATAGCATCACTGCACTCCAGCCCGGGCAACAGAGCTAGATCCTGTCTAAGAAAATAAAAATAAAAGATTAAACTGGTAAATTTGATCTTATCTGTATTTTACCAAAGTAAGACAAATTATGACTCAATTTTCACAAAGTAGTGTCCTAATATAAGAAGGCTTACCTCATGGAAAGAAAAATCCCATTCTTATCAGCCATTGGCAGCAGTTGAAAGGGGAATTTTTTGTTTATATAGTTTTGCAATGTAAAGAAACAGCATTTGGAGGCATCATAGAAAGTAAAGTGCTGAGGAATTAATTTTCAAAATAACCATGAGCTCCTTATCTTCAGGAAATCAAATATTAACATTTAGCTATATAATGCTTTGTTCTAATTGCTAAATCATCTCTTCTCTCTTTTTTTCCCTTTCTCCTTCGTTAGCATTGTCTTCGTCCTAAGGTATATGCTGGACTTTCGTATTATTTAGTACAAATATGGTTCTCTCTCAGTTATATTGTTTCTCTTTTTTTGTTTAGTTTATGCTCAGTGGTTCTCACACACCATTATGCTTTACAATACAAAAAATTCCACATACTTCAAATTAAAATATTCAGCAGATAGTAAAACAATAGGTTTGGGTTCCCTCACTACATTTTCAAGTTTCCAAAAGATATCACATGTGCAGTGTTGGATATAATGACATAAGCAGCTGAACTGGAATTTAGGTTTTAATTCCTCTACCTTAATAAGTCATAGTAATGTACATACATTTAATGATTACAACCACAGTGACATTTGGATATTTTTTTTAAAAAGCATTATTCTTTATTTTTTAAACTTTCTGACTCAGAGCTACCTGCTTGCCTATTATTAATTTAATCATTTCTGTGATTAGCTTCTGGATAATACAGTGATTGATTTCTCATTCTATTCAGGTCTACAGTTCTGTCCTCCTCTGGTGAGCATTTTCTCCCAGGTTTTAAATTGCACTTGTGCTCCTTCCTTCCCTCTGTTTCTAGGTTGTTTGCTGTTTCTGGTAGTCTATGCCCCCAACACTCCAGTGCTGTCATCCTTGACATGCTTACCCTGTCTCTGCCCAGCAGAGGTGATACCTATGCATACCTATGCATAGCAAGAGGGGGCTCCCTGGGGACATGCTCCACCCATAGGGAAATAGTTTTCTCGCTCTTGGCCCTACTCTTCATCCACACTAGAGTTTTGTTTTGTTTGCTTGCCTGCTGCCGTGTGTGTGTGTGTATGTGTGTGTGTGTGTGTGTGTGTGTGTGTGTGTTTTCTTAAAATAATACATTTGCCTAATGAAACCACAACCAGCTAAGTAATTCTTTCCCTCAATAACCTCAGCGTTACACTTGAGGCCTCAAAAGCTGTGGGCTTTCGGAAGGCAGTCTCCAGCTCTGCCAGTGAGTCTGGGTTCTGCCTACTGTTCCCTCACAGTCGTTCAGTGCTTCTGCGTATATGCCTCCTTTAGGAATCCCAGACAAGAAACATAAAGCACAGTGTCTTCCCCTCCTACTTCTCTAACTTCACAGGGAACTCTAAAATGATTCCAAACTTACCCTACACTCTATTGTGAAGAGGACGCGTATATTACTTAGTTTGAAAGAGCAGGACATATATGCAAACATTTGCAAACAAATAGAATGCCCCACTACACATACACAGCTCCAACTAAGTAAACATCTCCAGACTTTTTCTTCTTTCCCTCTCTGCCTTTCTGTTTCTTTCTTTCCTTTTTTCTTTCCTTCCTCTCCTCCCTTCTTTCTTATTTTTCTTTCCTTCATTTCTCTTTCTTTTCCTTCCTCCTTCCTTCTTTCCTTCCTTCCTTCCTTCCTTTTGTTGTTTTTAAAGAGAAAAAGTAATTCAAGTAACTGAGTAAAACAGAATAGACTGGTAAACAGTATTGCATATTTACTCAAGTACAACTACTTACATAAAGAAATGCTGACTAATTCCCATAGGTATCTGGTTTCATCCTCTGCTTCAAACCTTCTGAGTTAGAAGAGAGGAAGGAGGAGAAGGCCCTCTAATCCAGTAAAATTTATCTATTCATATTTAAAGTCCTTTAAGGTAGATGTTCAGCAAATTTTGGATAAAATTTGGAGTTTTTCTTTGGTCTCCTGCTTATCTCCTGGGTGAGATCTAGATGTATGAAGGAGGGGTTTAGTGGCCTTGAAAGGCTTGAGGCTTTGGGAGAGAGTGATATCTCTGATCCCAGCAGTGTCTTCCCTCTCTTTATCCCTCCCCTCCTCAGGCTCCAGCTCTATCCCCGCGTTTCTCTGAAGCCCAGCTGACCTGGCCTTCCCTCTAAAGTATTGGCTGCTGCTGTGTGAGTGTTTATGGCCTCCCACCCTAGATGCCATGTGCTGATGGCTTTTGCTGCAATCTGTGGCTGGCCAACAGTCTGTCCTTTCTCAGTATGGCTAGGGTACTGGCAGCCCTCCTTGATAAACTGGCCATACCTTGGCTCTCCCTATTTGTGGAGCCTGCTGAGATGAGGGCATGAGTTCCATCAGCTCCAAGCCTAGGTACAACTATAGAGAACCTTGCCTGTACCATGCCATAGCGGTGCCTTGCAAATGCATGTGAGAACTTCTATATTCTATCACTGCCCACAAAAATTACAAGGCAGGAGTGAATTAAAAGGTCTAGCTCCTCCCTTGGCCCAAATATGCTGTGTTCTTACTTGTTTTCTATATGGTTGTCCTTAGGGAAGTTTGCGTGTTCTGGCTTACTGCATCTGCCATGACACATGAAGAAAACTTGGGCAGAAGCTCCTGAGGTCTTGGCACTCCCCAAAATGAAAGAAATTCATCCCCCACTTGAGGAATTCAGTCCAAAGAAATGGAATCTGGTCACATTCACGGTTTCCTTACTTCTCAGCATTGGCTCCAGTCATCCACTAACCCTCAGGCCTGTAGGAGATGTGGATTTTTCTCCACTTTTTTTTTCCCCTTGGATGCAACTCAACAATCAAGTTTTCCAGAACTTTTCTTGATATATTAAATGGATACATAAAATAATTTTAACAAAGTTATTTTACTCTCTTAAAGGACCTTGCTTGTTTTCAACCTTTCTTTTCTTTCTACGATCTCAAACACACTATTTTGGGTGTCAAAACTTGAATCTTAAGTCTTTCTCCCTTCCTTTGTTTCCTGAGTGTAATAATTCTAGCACTCTCTTGCCTCTATGCCCACACATGTGTAGACATTTTTTTTTTTTTTTTTTTTGAGACGGAGTTTTGCTCTGTCGCCCAGGCTGGAGTGCAGTGGTGTGAGCTTGGCTCACTGCTGCAACCTCCGTCTCCCTGGTTCAAGTGATACTCCTGCCTCAGCCTCCTGAGTAGCTGGGATTACAGGCACGCACCAACACACCTGGCTAATTTTTGTATTTTTAGTAGAGATGGGATTTTGCCATGTCAGCCAGGTTGGTCTTGAACTCCTGACCTCAGGTGATCCACCCGCCTTAGCCTCCCAAAGTGGAGGATTACAGGCATGAGCCACCATGCCCGGCTGACACTTTTAAGAAGAAATATCCAAGACATGGACATAGGTAAAGAAATTACTAGGTGTTCTTTCAGTGTAGTGCTTAGCACAGACTATGGCAAAAAACCTGACTGAGGATTTCTCTAATTTTCTAGGGATAGTTCCCTTTATTAGACTACCTTTTACTATTGATTAGTATAGAGATTAAAAAACTGATATTTGAAAATGCATCTTGATTGAGAGCAACACATCTGATTCTTGTTCAATAGTAATGAAAATTATTTTTATCCAGGAAAGGAAGTAATTGCAAATGTTAGAGCTTACTGCTGTTCAGGTGTTAATCAGTTTTGTATCTAGTTGCAAATTCTTTTCAGCCTTACTGTGACTGACAGACTACATAAATCTTTTCAGAGGGTTCCTTGAAAAAAAATCAACTCACAAAAAGCAGATTAAGAAGAGAAAAGGCATACAAATGTATTAACATATACTCAGAGGAGTACCACAGAATGATTACCCACTCCCAAATATGATTCAGAATCTTATGTATCATCTGGAGGTTACAGAAAAGAATGAGGGCTTGCATCTTGGCAAAAGAGGTCATTGGAGGTGAGAGAAGAATTCTGTTGAGGGGCAATAAATGATTACTAAGAAAAGCAAATGGATCAGGGAACTCATATTTACTTGTAAATAGTTTTTGGAATTAGAACGATCTTATGAAAGAGTCTGTTCAGGTATGCTTACCTTCTTGGTCTTCTTTTCTGCCATAGATAATGGGATAACAGGAAGGGGAATAAAAACAATTCTTCTCCTTGATGGGTCCCCCCTGTCTTCATGTATCTTGGGGGTGGGGAGTATTTTCCAGTGTCTGTTGATCTAAGGCCCTTTAATATAAAGTATTCGTTATACCAGGAAACTATATTTTGGGGGTAAAGTTGTATGTCCTCCTTTAATATCCATTTCTTGAATTCTGTTTTTAATTATTTTTAACATCTTACTGTTTCTCGTATTAGTTTATGAGCTAAGTAAAATCTTTGACCATGTTTATAACATTTAGAGATTTATATTTTAACAATACATACATAATATGGAATGACAATGGAAATCAATTACGTACACTTAGCTCTCACTTAAAACATTTTTTAAAAAGTGTAGAGACAAGATCTTGTTAATGCTCAGGCTGGTCTGGAACTCCCGGTATCAAGCAATCCTCCCACCTGGGACCCCCAAAGTGCTGGGATTATAGGCATGAGCCACCATGCCTGGCCACATAGGGAATTTAATTGGCTTTTAAAAACATGACATAGGATTAAAAATATTGTTAGGTAAAAAAGTATATTTCTATTAATTACATTGTGAAAATTATGGGACATTCTATACTAATCCAAGTTATGCAATATTTACAAAAAGAAAAATATGTTAATTGAATTATGCAAATAAACATGTAAGTGATAAACAATAAGTATAGTTTATAAATAAATTGCAATTGGCTAGGCACAGTGGTTCACACCTGTAGTCCCAGCACTTTGAGAGGCTGATGAGGGAGGATCACTTGAATACAGGAGTTCGAGACCAGTCTGGACAACACAGTGAAACCCTGTTTTTACATTAAAAAAATACAAAAAATTAGCTGGGCGTGGTAGTGTGTGCCTGTAGTCCCAGCTGCCTGGGAGGCTGAGGTGGGAGAAACACTTGAGCTCAGGAGGTAGAGACTGCAGTGAACCAAGACTATGCCACTGCACTCCAGCCTGCGCAAAAGAGCGAGACTTTCAAAAAAGAGCGAGACTCTCAAAAAAGAAAAAAAAGAAAAAAAAATCAGTTACTAAAAGTTTACTATGCTCACTCAGAAGAACACAG
>NW_012114566.1:2224526-2228516 GCF_000951035.1 Colobus angolensis palliatus
TGATTCAGAATCTTATGTATCATCTGGAGGTTACAGAAAAGAATGAGGGCTTGCATCTTGGCAAAAGAGGTCATTGGAGGTGAGAGAAGAATTCTGTTGAGGGGCAATAAATGATTACTAAGAAAAGCAAATGGATCAGGGAACTCATATTTACTTGTAAATAGTTTTTGGAATTAGAACGATCTTATGAAAGAGTCTGTTCAGGTATGCTTACCTTCTTGGTCTTCTTTTCTGCCATAGATAATGGGATAACAGGAAGGGGAATAAAAACAATTCTTCTCCTTGATGGGTCCCCCCTGTCTTCATGTATCTTGGGGGTGGGGGAGTATTTTCCAGTGTCTGTTGATCTAAGGCCCTTTAATATAAAGTATTCGTTATACCAGGAAACTATATTTTGGGGGTAAAGTTGTATGTCCTCCTTTAATATCCATTTCTTGAATTCTGTTTTTAATTATTTTTAACATCTTACTGTTTCTCGTATTAGTTTATGAGCTAAGTAAAATCTTTGACCATGTTTATAACATTTAGAGATTTATATTTTAACAATACATACATAATATGGAATGACAATGGAAATCAATTACGTACACTTAGCTCTCACTTAAAACATTTTTTAAAAAGTGTAGAGACAAGATCTTGTTAATGCTCAGGCTGGTCTGGAACTCCCGGTATCAAGCAATCCTCCCACCTGGGACCCCCAAAGTGCTGGGATTATAGGCATGAGCCACCATGCCTGGCCACATAGGGAATTTAATTGGCTTTTAAAAACATGACATAGGATTAAAAATATTGTTAGGTAAAAAAGTATATTTCTATTAATTACATTGTGAAAATTATGGGACATTCTATACTAATCCAAGTTATGCAATATTTACAAAAAGAAAAATATGTTAATTGAATTATGCAAATAAACATGTAAGTGATAAACAATAAGTATAGTTTATAAATAAATTGCAATTGGCTAGGCACAGTGGTTCACACCTGTAGTCCCAGCACTTTGAGAGGCTGATGAGGGAGGATCACTTGAATACAGGAGTTCGAGACCAGTCTGGACAACACAGTGAAACCCTGTTTTTACATTAAAAAAATACAAAAAATTAGCTGGGTGTGGTAGTGTGTGCCTGTAGTCCCAGCTGCCTGGGAGGCTGAGGTGGGAGAAACACTTGAGCTCAGGAGGTAGAGACTGCAGTGAACCAAGACTATGCCACTGCACTCCAGCCTGCGCAAAAGAGCGAGACTTTCAAAAAAGAGCGAGACTCTCAAAAAAGAAAAAAAAGAAAAAAAAATCAGTTACTAAAAGTTTACTATGCTCACTCAGAAGAACACAGTTTGATCGAGGTTATTAATGAAAGCCGATGGAGAAGTACTGAAAGAGTATCATTCTTTTTAAGATGCATCTTTACACTTTTGAAGAAGCATGTTTATCTAAGTACTCAAATTGTACTTAGAGAACACAAACGCAAAAATCTAGAATCACAGTAAAAGAAAGGAAACAACACACACACACGCACACACACGGAAGAAAGTCATTGACTTACAAGTTTTGAGAAATTTTTGAAAGTTCAAAATAGTTGAAACAATTGAAAAATGAAATGACTACTAAAATTACCTGAAACATATTATTGATGCAAAAAAGGCAGAATCGGCATCAAGAATGGGCTATGCTGCTTCAGGTAGTTAGACAGGCATGAATGGGGTAGGAGAGAGCTCTTCCCACACCCACCAAGAATGTCAGGCCATCATCAGTGATGATTCAACAATTATCACACTGCCTCTCTAAAAACGATAAGATAATTCGGCAGACAGGGCCAGGTAGAGACAATCTCCGATGGCCCACAGCTGTTACATTAGAGTATGAATACAGGTGCCAAGTGTAAGGTTTTTGTATCCGTTCGAACCCAGAGAGCGCACCAACAAACACCGCCACCAGGCGGTGTGGAGCAACATGCTGTTTTAAAGAGCGCCGGGGTGCAGGCAAGCTGAGGCCTAAAGTGTCAGCCCCAAGTAAGGACGGGACAGAGGTTTCATAGTCTTCTGTAAACAGGAAGTGTCCCAGTCTGACGTGACTGCCACGTAGTACCCGGACGGCCTCTTTCTCGATCTTCTGGGATACCGGTCTTCCGGCCAGGGTAGGTGTCTTCAAGCCGGCTCTCTTCCTGCTTCTGCTATCTTGCTGAGCACTGTGCTGACCCGAGTGGCCTTGCGCCTTGGGACCGGGCCTGAGAAGGATACTTTCCACCGGTAGCATATTTGGTGCTGTGTGACTCAGATATTTGCCACTGGTAACAATGCCAGGATGTATTCGTGGTTACCAGGAGCAGAGAGGAATCAAGGTCCAGCACCGGGCTACTTTGTTGTACCACTCACTGCAGGAGCAACCAAGCATGGCTTCCCTTGCACAGGAACTCTCACCTTCCCCTTGTCACCTTCCCCTTGTCCCGGTAGCAGCTTTGAGAAGGTAAAGAAGCAGAGAGTGCTAGAGCTAGCATTAGATAACCAAGGCATGGAAGTAATTTTTTTAAAAAAATTAGTCTGGCACACAGTATATGTGTAGGCTTTATGTCTATGTGGTAGAATGAGTTCATATTTCTTAGATGGCATGGGAAGTTCAATTCTACTTGATCATTTTGCTCTGAAGATAGCACAGAGGCAGGTGAAATATAATAAGAAAAAAACAAACACAGCCTGGAAGTGCAAATCAGTAGACAGAGATAAAGCTCTCACTTTTTTTCTGTTCCTGGTCTGAAATCTGGCTAACAGACAGCTGTGGTAGAATAAAGAAGATCTAAAGCTTAATTTTGCTTAGTATTTTGAACATTTTAAAAACTATATTTACTATTATCATTTTTAATGATATAAAAGGGAGGTTATCTTTTTCCATGTAAATATTGATTACCTCAAATTTGCAAAAGCCTTTTAAACCAAATGCAATGACATTCTTACTGAGCCAGACTTGTGAGTCAGAGTAAGAAATATTTGGAGTTAATCAACTCTTTTCCCTTGACCCCCAACTATCACTACTTTAGACGATGGTATCTTTCTGTGATAAGTTATCTTCATGAGATGGAGCTGAGGTTCAGCTAATCTACAGAGTTAATTAACAGTTTCTCCCTGGTTACCAAATAATCTTCTTTATCTCAGTAAGTTCCTCAAATGTGCTTTTGGCAAACAAACCTTCTTATTTTTGCAGAATGTTCAACACACTTTGAACTGCTGTAAAATGCTTATTGTAGGCACTTTAAACATATGTACAGAGTTAACGATAATAAACCAGTAATATGTGATAAATGGCCTTTCAGACTTAGCAGCAACCAATGACTGGCAAATATGTTTTAAAAAAAAATAAAATAAAAGTGGAACTTTCACATCTAACCGGCTCACGTGGGAAATGCTGTACAACTTAGAATCATTCCATTAGAGAAGATGAAACAGGCATTAGTCTTAGAGGTCAGTTCTTCAGTTGATGAATAAACTGAAATTTAAAAGTTATGGTAATGAAGTGATATATGGAGTTCCACAGTCCTTTAGTGACAGAATCAAGACTAAAACCAAAGTTTCCTCACTTCCAATTCAGTGCTTTCTCCTTATGTTACACTAAATAACTACAGAAAGTTGATGGATGAGCTACAATTATTTAATTCAAGCTACCTTGGTCTGAAAACACCAATTCAATATTTTATTTAAAGCTACTGCAACTAAAGGAAGCAAGTCAAAACTTAAAAATTATTGGGCCGGGGGCAGTGGCTCACGCCTGTAATCCCAGCACTTTGGGAGGCCAAGGCAGGTGGATCACCTGAGGTCAGGAATTCGAGACCAGCCTGGTTACATGGTGAAACCCTGTCTCTACTAAAAATACAAAAAAATTAGCTGCGCATGGTGGAGGGCGCCTGTAATCCCAGCTACTCTGGAAGCTGAGGCAGGAGAATTGTTTGAACCCAGGAGGTGGAGGTTGTAGTGAGCCAAGATTGCACCATTTCACTCCAGCCTGAG
>NW_012114566.1:2229256-2268422 GCF_000951035.1 Colobus angolensis palliatus
ATATATAGAAAATGTATGTACGTAGAAGAGAGTATTTACACAGTTAATAAGCAGTTTTAGAAAGCATACTGTATGTTTCTAAGTAATTCATCCTCCCCAAAGATATGAATGTAGCATGTTATATTTTCTGTTTAATAGGATAAATGGCTATTAAAACAGTACAGCAACTACCAAATAAGTGCACTGATTGCAAGGAAGTCTCATTTTAGTAAAAGCAAATAAGGTTTTTTGAATTTTATTCAGTTTCTTGTAGTAATACCTTGGGTGAGGGTATCCAAGAATTTGGGAGTAAGGAAAATGGTAAAACTGAAGCACCAGTGGAAGTCCAAGAGGTCGGGGAGTATAAAATTATAAAGATAATGACAGAAGTGTTAGAACTCTATTTCCTTTAACATTTTGTATCAGGGCTGGCCATGTTAACCTCAGTTACCAATTACTCAAATTTTGTCTGTTGCTTACTGGAGAGTAGAAGGAAAACCCTATTTTCTTTAGGAGCTGCTTTTGATGTTACTTTTGTGAGTCTAGTAAGGACTAAAAGTACCCTCACTGCTTCACTCTCAGGACAAATAACCAAGATTGCCTTCATCAACCTAGCATTAATATGCATTCTGAAAAACTCCTCCTAGAAAGAGAAGTGTGTAAACCAGTAAATAACCTGGTTTTTTACTGTAAAATTAAAACCATTTTTTAAAGTAAAAATGGTTTACTTTAAGAACTTCCCAAAATCCAGATATACTTCTTATCTGAAAGAAGTACAGTTAACCAGCCTTCCTCTAGAACAATGGTATGTGTGTAGGTAGACAACCTTCATCTCAGGACAATAGATGGCTCAAATGGATAAGAGATCACTTATGTGGAAACTGGTGACTCAACGCTTTTGCTAAAATCTGCAACTTGATTTGTCCACTGCCCTAAACCATTATAACAAAACACTGTGCCCAATCCCAAATTCAGGTACTAAACACTCGCCTTCACCCACTGACACCTCAAACCCTATAAATATGCACAGCTTTCCTCCTTTAAGACATTACTGTGTCTTTTTTGAAGGTGGCACTCCCGCTTACTGTAACAAGTTATAAACTGAGCCTTCCTTGATGAACAGGTTATTTTGGTGTTCTGTTGGGACAGTTGGCAGCTCAACTGACACTATTAATGGCAACGAGCTTTTCAACCACACAAGTGGCAACGACTGTATCATTCATAAGCTATATACACCCAAATGTTCTTGATAAGATTTTGGTTAATTTTCCCATGTATCACTTATTTGTAAGACAAAATGTTATGTATTTATTTTTGTTAGACAAACAATCTGAACCAGCATTTTCTATTCTTCTTTCTGCTGACCACTATGCAGGGACCAGTAAAAAGAAGCTGCAGGACTCTTGACCTCTATTGAGCTGCTGTGGGACACAACAGCTCTGCCTGGCTCACTGCTCCTCCACTCACTACTCTGCTTAGCAGTACCTCTTCACAGATATGGCTGAACCTCAGCCCCACCCTCCAGACTCTCAACTCAGGTAACTTTCATTCTTTCTTTAGAGGCATGAAGAAGTCCTATTGACATCGAAAGGAAAGACTGAGTTCTACTGCAGCTCTGCTCTGCCTGATTGAAATATAAACTGAGTTCACCTCCCCTCAAGTGGCTGCTGTGAAGCAATGTGAGGAACATCTCTATCTCTAATTCCAAATCTGAAATGTATGAGGGGAAGCAGCTCCCTCACCCTAGGAATTTCCCTAACCCTACAAAGCAAGTTTCCAAGTGTGTTAGTCTGTTTTCATGCTGCTGGTAAAGACATATCCAAGACTGGGCAATGTACAAAAGAAAGAGGTTTAATGGACTTGCAGTTCCATGTGGCTAGGGAGGCCTCACCGTCATAAAGGAAAGAAAAAGACACTTCTTACATGGTGATGGCAAGAGAGAGAATGAGAGAGAAGTGAAATTGGAAACCCCTTATCAAACCATCAGATCTCATGAGACTTATTCACTACCATGAGAACAGTATGAGGGAAACTGCCCCCGTGATTCAATTGTCTCCCACCGGCTTTCTCCCACAATACGTGGGAATTATGGGAATACAATTCAAGATGAGATTTGGGTGGGGACACAAAGCCAAACCATATAATCCCACCCTTCCCCCTCCCAAATCTCATGTCCTCACATTTCAAAAACAATCATACCGTCCGAACAGTCCCCCAAATCCTTAACTCATTTCAGCATTAACTCAAAAGTCCACAGTCCAAAGTCTCATCTTAGAAAAGGCAAGTCCCTTCTGCCTATAAGCCTGTAAAATCAAAAGCAAGTTAGTTACTTTCCAGACACAATGGGGGTACAGGCATTGGGTAAATACAGCTGTTACAAATGGGAGAAATTGGACAAAACAAAGGGACCACAGGCCCCATGCAAGTCCGAAATCCAGCAGGTCAGTCAAATCTTAAAGCTCCAAAATGATCTCCTTTGACTCCATGTCTCACATCCAGGTCACACTGATTCAAGGGTTGGGCTCCCATTGTCTTGGACAGCTCCGCCCCTGTGGCTTTGCAGGGTACAGCCTGTCTCCTGGCTGCTTTCACAGGTTGGGGTTGAGTGTCTGCAGCTTTTCCAGGTGAACGGTGGAAGCTGTCAGTGAATCTACCGTTCTGTGGTCTGGAGGATGGTGGCCCTCTTCTCACAGCTCCACTAGCCCTGTAGGGACTCTGTGTGGAAGCTCCAATCCCACATTTCCCTTCTTCACCTCCCCAGCAGAGGTTGTTCATTAGAGCCTAGCCCCTGCAGCAAACTTCTGCCTGGGCACCTGGGCATTTCCATGCATCCTCTGAAATCTAGGTCGAAGTTCTCAAACCCCAATTCTTGACTTCTGTGCACTTGCAGACTCAACACCACATGGAAGCTGCCAAGGCTTGGGGCTTCCACCCTCTGAAGCCACAGCCCAAGCTCCACATTGGCCCCTTTCAGCCATGCCTGTAGTGACTGGGACGCAGGGCATCAAGTCCCAAGGCTGCACACAGCAAGGGGACTCTGCACACACCCGGCTCATAAAACCACTTTTCCCTCCTAGGCCTCTGTGCCTGTGATGGGAGGGGTTGCTGTGACAGCCTCTGCCACGTCCTGGAGGTATTTTCTCCATTTTCTTGTGGATTAGCATTTGGCTCCTTGTTACTTATGCAAATTTGTGTAGCTGACTTTAATTTCTCCTCAGAAAATGGGATTTTCTTTTCTGTCATATTGTCAGGCTCTGACGTTTCCAAACTTGTATGTTCTCTTTCCCTTATAAAACTGAATGCCTTAACAGCACACAAGTCACCTCTTACATACTTTGCTGCTTAGAAATTTCATCTGCCAGATATCCTAAATCATCTCTCTCAAGTTCAAAGTTCTACAAATCTCTGGGACAGGGACAAAATGCCACCAGTCCCTTTGCTAAAACATAGCAAGAGTCACCTTTACTCCAGTTCCCAACAAGTTCCTCATCTCCATCTGAGACCACCTCAGCCAGGACTTCATTGTCCATATCACTATCAGCATTTCGGGCAAACCCATACAACAAGTTTCTAGGAAGTTCCAAACTTTCCCACATTTTCCTGACTTTTTCTGAGCCCTCCAAGCTATTTCAACCCAGTAACCCAGTCCCATAGTAGCTTCCACATTTTCAGGTATCTTTTCAACAGCACCCCATTCTCCTGGAACCAATTTACTCTCTTAGTCCATTTTCACACTGATGATAAAGATATACTCAAGACTGGACAATTTACAAGAGAAAGAGGTTTAGTGGCCTTACAGTTCCATGTGGCTGGGGAGGTCTCAGAATGAGAAAGGCACTTCTTACATGGCAGTGGCAAGAGAGAGAATGAGAGAGAAGTGAAAGTGAGAACTCCTTATCAAACCATCAGATCCCGTGAGACTTATTCACTCCCATGAGAACAGTATGGGGGAAACTGTCCCCATGATTCAATTATTTCCCACTGGTTTCCTCCCACAACACGTGAGAATTATGGGAGTACAATTCAAGATGAGATTTGAGTGGGAACACAGAGCTAAACCACATCACCAAGCATCATACTTTAAGCCAAGAGGGAAAATGGTAGCACTGCAGCTGGCAAGCTGATTTTATCACTGTTCTCCCCACAATCCATCAGGATCAAAGAGGCAGATTCAGGGCTGGATCTGTGGATATGTGACCTGTGCTGGTGTACAGGGTTCCATACCTGGTTTAACAATGTTTTGTCACTGTTTTAAAACTCTCCTTTGTTTTTTTGTTTGTTTTTGCTTGTGTTTGTTTGTTTGTTTGTTTTAATGCTAGAGTCTCACTCTGTTGCCCAGGCTGGAATGCAGTGGCACAACCATAGCTCATTGAAGCTTCAAACTCCTAAGCTCAAATAAACCACCCTCCTCAGCCTCCTAAAGTTCTAGGATAATAGAGCATGTCTCTTAAAGTGGAGTAAGCCACTGTGCCCAGGCACTTTTTAAATTTTTTAATTTAATTTTTTAAGAAATGAAGTCTCGCTATGTTTCCAAGGCTAAAGTGCAGTGGCTACTCAGAGGCACAATCCTAATACTGGTCAGCTGAGCATTTTGACCTACTTCATTTCCAACCTGGGCCTATTCAACCCTCCTTCGGCAGCCTGGTGGTCCACGGCTCCCAGGAGAAATTATTAATAATTTTAAAACAAGGAAACTTGCATTCTTATACTGTATTAGGCTCTGTAAGTTACATAGTTGATGCTAGGCAGTTTTATTCTTTTTTACGTTGTTTTCTAGAGAACATGTCCCTTTTGTAGAGCCCTATAATCCAGTATCAAATGTAAGATAAAGAATTATCTAAAATCCTCTTTTGACAATCCTTCCTTTCTTGCTTAAAATACCACTGCCTGTTGTGCTAAAGAACTAAAAATCCAAATCTGGGTAGCAAAATTTGAACTCTCAATTTTGAGTATTATTTTTAATAATTTGTTCCTCTATTCCAACTGACCCAAAGCAAAAGAAATAGTGAACTGTTGAGGAAGAATGTCATGTACACAGACATTCAAGAGAAAATATTAGCTTTCATTTAAATTCTTACTTTAATAATTGGGAAAATATTTGGGCTAAATGTCGATAATAAACATGACAAAGCTACATCTTTTTTCTTTTTTTTTGAGATAGAGTCTTGCACTGCCACCCAGGCTGGAGTGCAGTGGCACAATCTCGGCTCACTGAAACCTCCCTCTTCTGGGTTCAAGAGATTCTCCTGCCTCAGCCTCCCGAGTAGCTGGGATTACAGGCACCTTCCACCATGCCCAGCTAATTTTTTGTATTTTTAGTAGAGACAGGGTTTCACCATATTGGCCAGGCTGGTCTTGAACTCCTGACCTCGTGATTCACCCTCTTCGGCCTCTCAAAATGTTGGGATTACAGGCATGAGCCACCATGCCTGGCTGACAAAGCTACAACTTTTAAAACTTACAGATAACACTTACAGATTAATAAAAATAAGATAAATGCCACAACAACAAAATTACAAAAATATACATAACACATAGGCCACCAACGTGTAGAATACTAGTTAAGCTCGATAAAAATAAAAAAAATACGAACTAACACCAGGAAATGTTCTATATATCAATCAATTGTAAGGTAATTCTAAAATATAAAAGTTCTTCCAACATTGCCGACATTCATTCTCATTCATTTCTGCTGCCAGTAGAACCTAAGTAAAACACATATATCTCAAAACTTCATGTCATTTATTTCATTTCATCCAGTGATCTCACTTGAAGTAGTCTAGCCTAACGAAATATTGATAAGTACTGTCAAGTCGTTATGTATAAAAATATTCACAGCAATATTATCCATAGCACACAAGAGTATGACACTAGACATGGCAAAATAATCAGAGATGCAGTCCAATATTTAAATATAAAGATGTTCATTGCAGTGTTATTCATAGTAAAGATAGTTTCTACCTTTGTGTGTAATGGCTTCTTGAAAATACGTGTCTATTCTGAATGTCAGTAAGATAATAAACAAACTTACATAGAATAAAGAGGTTCCTATTCCATAAGAACCAGAAATATTATGTTGTAATAAAACCTTGCCAAAGTTACAATTTCAGTGATATATGTTTAGATATTTTGCTTTATGTTCTACTTTATTTCAGTTTTATCTTGAGAATAATACCTTTTCTTATTAGTATCTATGGTTTTTCGTACTTACATTCTTCACACAATTAAAAAAGAATACGTACAACATACAGGATAATCTAATTGATTGTACAAGCTTGCAGAAGCAAAATCAGAGAGCCAACTGTGTTTGTTCATTATCTGATTTATCTGTAGTAAAGATTTAATTCAGCATGTAAGAGGTGATTTAAGGCTATTAGGGCATATTTTAGGATAGTTTGAATTTTTAAATTTCAAGCATATTTTGTCAGGAAGTACCTGTGCTTATATATTAAAAAAAGAAAACCAAAGTACCCAACATAAATTTTGAAATATAAGAATCACAAATACTTTACAGGAAAGGCTTTCAATTCTTTGGCTTATTGGAACAGCTATTGCACGTGGAGAAACTTCCAGTTAATGTGCTCTCTGGGCAACATCCATAATCTTGGCTACTTTTTTAGCTATTGGGAAATCATCCCAAGGATGCTTGGGCCCAGAGGCAAATGATAATGAAGGAGACAACATTCCTACAGACGCTGTGTGCTACAGCTTTTCTTCTTCATTCTTTTAAGTGGAGGAGTAAACTAAGTTGGCAATGGAGCTGGCATTCCTACAATTCAACTAGTAGTACTAGTCAAGGCAAAATTTTCTTCCAGGTCTGGTAAAATAAATATGTACCATTATGTATTAATAGCACACACTTACAAGTCTTAGATACAGATAGGACAAATAATATATAAGTTGTAAATTATTGGATGTTTTCTTTGGTCTCTTTTCAGGATATTAACATAAATGTTAAGCTCCTGTATATTTTGTTAGCAGCCTCTGTTATAAACTATACCATCAATTTGTTAAAATGTTTGTTAGTTCCCGATCTACTGTAAGTGTCTGAAGGGCAGAGAAGATATTTGTCATATTGTTTTATTGCTGGCACCTAAAACAGTGAGTGGCATATGTTATGTGCTCAGCAAATACTTATTACATAAACAAATAAGTAAATAATTAAATACATACATGCTGAGTAAATGAGTGATTGAGCTCCAGGCTTGGAATTTATGGAAATCTGCTTAAGGCCAAACTCTGCCTACACATTTTGGTATGATTTAACCAACGAGCTTGATACATTTAGCCTTGCTACTCCATGTACTATGTTTCAGTCATGCCAGACTACCCTTGGCAGTCACATCATTCTCCAAGTAAACCATACTCTTTCAGATCTTCCCTTTTAGGTATTTGTAGAGCTTATAAAATAATATATTAGGAAGTAATTGTTTAATAAATGTTGAGTTGCATGGAAATTTAGAGAAGGAAAAGCTTTTCCTCTACCCTCTTTTGTTCTGTCTCTAGAGCCTGTGAATTAAATTGACAAAAGATAGACTAACAAGAGAAAAAGCATACAAATTTTATTTTATGCAGATATTTTCATGTACATGACACAGAGGCTTCACAGAAAAGAAGTGAAAAACCCAACAACGTAGTTAGATGTGGGAGCTTTATAGATAACTTTTTAACAATGGTTGACAAATTATAGGAAGGTTAACTAGAAATGTGTGTTAATAGGCATTAGTAAGATTTGCTATGCAGACTCATTTTGTCATCTCTGACCTTTCTGGTACAGAAGAAAGGAACACATTCACAAATGGAAATTTATGTCACCTTCAAAAAGGAAATTTATCCCCTGCTGTTAAACACGAAGAATGAGAGCTCTTCTTGTATCTACTGTTTTTCAATTGCTTTCAGTTCAAAATAATCTATAGCCAAAGTGGCATGTTTTGAGGTGGCATATTCTGATACTTTTCCAAATTTTTTTGAGCATTTTAACCTTTGATCATATGCTGGTGTTATATTTACAGAAGGTTAGTGTTCAGTCGCATAACCTTCATAAGAAGTTATTAATATAGGGACCCATTATATTTTAAATTCCAAAATATCTCATTTGTCTCTTTAGCACACCTGTTCAGTTTTGGCCTTCATAATCTAAGAGAAAAGACTTGTTCTTAGCTGTTCCTGTGACCTATTCTGGAAAACTTCTTTAGATCAATAAAAATGTCTTATATTAAAACAAACAAACTTTAAATCACTTTCATGAGCATATGAAGTAAGAAATGATTTCAAAAAAGGAAAATAAAATTATATATCTAAGTTATATTGGCTTACTTTTCTCCAAGTCTCACTACCTTAGTATCCTGCATTTATTTCTTGAAAATTAATTTTCTTGTAAGTAGAATGGCATTTCAGGCCTTCTTCAGTTGGCCTCTGATATTTGCATATAACTGCTATTTCAGTGAATATGGGTTTTGCGTAGCAATTAATCAGAGTCAGAATGCCTTCCATTGTAGACAGTAATTTACATGCAGATAGTTTCCTTAACTTTCTTCACTAAATTCTAAAGGAAATGTATGAAGCATCTGGATTTTTGACATCTGGATTTGACATCTGGATTTTTGTCTCAACAGTTGAAGTGATAATGTTTTTATTAAAGAGATGTAAAACACCTCGGGTGTTAACATTTAATTGAAGCTTTTTTTTTTTTTTTAAAGAACAGACATGAATTTGTACTTTGTCATAATCTATTTCCCCAAAGAAGCAGTTACTCCACAGAAATCAGGCAATAGAACTGATACTTCATTTGATTTTTAGCCAAATGATCAAAATACTCATTATCTAAAGAATACTAATCCAATTGTAATCACACTGAAGATAAGAATAAATACCATCTTGTTAATCACACTGAAAATAAGAATAAATACCACCTTGTGTTAAATATGTATTTCATTATTCAACAAAAATATATATTTTAAATATAGTTTTAGCTTCTATTATTTTCAGTCTATAACAACACCTGGACCTGAGAAGATTCAAACTCAAGTGTGCCTAGAATTATCCTATCTGGTAGAATTTTGAAGACTGTGAATTGTGTTACTAAATTTTCTTGTATACAAACAGAGCACATAATAGCAAATAACATTGTGATTGGCTAAAATTGGAAGACTTTAGAATAGTAACCCTGGTAAATACTATCATTTTAGAGAATGAGCCTTTTTGTAAGAAATAATAAGTAATTAAAAATTTTAATCTTATCTTTTGTATATAACTATTCCATTATATGAAACAGGAGCTCCGGAATTGGAAGATGTCTTTTGCACAAAAATTTAAAGTCATATATCCATGCAATAATATGATTTGTTTTTCATTTTTATTGCTCATGAGCACTTAGACTATGTGTTGAAGAATTGTTAAAGGTAAAATCATGAAACAGAAAAAATGAACATATTTCAAAGAATGTATTCTATATAATAATCAGTAAGGGAGTCAGTAAGATGTAAAAACCAGCTCAAAGGAGAATTCAAAGGATACACATGTATAAACAATTAGAAATACTGAAGTGAATTTGCAAACAAATGTAAATTAGGTCAGTATCCACAGGGCAATCACAGGGCAATGGTCAATTGCATTTGCACTGGACAAAATTAATTTTCATTTCTAACAAAAGAATCATTTGCACTACTATTAGTTTTTCACAACTTAGAATTGTAAAACAGATTGAAGACCATGAAAGGCTTAAATAAAGGTATTCTGGACAGAAAACTACTAATCAATTTTTCTCATTTCAAAGTCTCATGGTTTTTCCTGACATATGTCATTGTGAGGTCATAATTTGAAAGGGAGAGTTAATGTTGTTTTTCACTGTGGTGCAGTAAATTTAATTAAATAAAGAATATAACCCAAACCAGTCACTTTTCAAGAATGGCTGATGAAATTTGAATACTTTTTGTGTATTTTTAAAATAAAAAATTGCAATTAACCTTTACAAAGGATAATTTCCTTATACCCACTTCACATGACCATTTATATAGATTTTTGGTCTTACTTTCTGATAATTGTTAAAGAAGTACGAGAGAAAGACATGAGTTGTATTAATAGAAGAACAACTAAGCTAAATATTCTTAATATGAGGCCAAAGCAGGTGGATTGTTTGAAACCAGGAGTTTGAAAACAGCCTGGGTAACAAAGCAAGATCTTGTCTCTACTTAAAAAAAAAAAAAAAAAAAAAAAAGGTTCTTAACATGACAGAGCATGGCACTCTATAAATGTATAAACAAATTTGTTTTATGAGTTTATAGTATGTTTTACATATGGTGCAATTTACATGTAGACTATCATGTGAATATCTCCCCTGAAATTGTGCAATGTGGTAGACTTGGTATATTTGCCAAAACTTATATTTCAGGGATAATATCTATGGCTTACACCAGATTCTTAATGGAATCCACAATTTTCAAAGGTAAAATCTTCTATTTCAGAATAAAATTATTCTGACCTACTTGTGTGCCTCATATTATTTCATTCAATCTTTTAAGACTATTTATAGCAGAGAAGACAGCTAGGCTAACACAGAAACTGAAGTATGCTGGTGCGACAGGCAGATTTGTCTGAAAATCACACTGGGGACTCACACTAAGTTGCCTGAACACTGAGCTATTTGGGAACCTCCATCTTCCCACTCATTTTTATTTTATTCCAGCAAAAAAATTATGGATGCCTCATAATTGAGGTTCTCATTGGACCGTTGCCTTTTTTCCCCCAGAATGAGGAGCCACAATTATCTCATACCAGACAACTCCTGTGAACTACTGATACTGCTATCCAGTCTGTCTAGCACCTCAGTCACCTGATTATTTGTCAATTGCTCTATAAAAAAGGGAGAGCAATGTCATGGTGGAGTCTCTTCCTTGGAATGCAGACATACGTTACACATCTTGGAGAAAACCCTCGCGTGAGGACTGTGTGATGCTACTGAAAATCAAAAGGCCTGTGGTTTCTATTCTTATGAAACTTTGGCTGCAGAGTTCCTCAATAAAGTCTATTTCTGTTCTTCAACCCATGCTGTAAGGTTTTGTGAAATTTTTACCTGGCTTTAGGAAAATACAGTGGGTGATGCTAAAGGGAAATAAATTTATGAAAGGTAGTGATCACAAAGAGATCAAATTCATACACTAATCACTGTAAGAATATATATGTACATATTCTATTATTTCAATGATGTTTATGACCTTGATAAGAAAAAAAAAAAGCTGGGAGATTTGGGGATTCAGAGACATATAAGCAAGTACAGCAAACTTGGGAGACAGAAGCCGAAGCTAAATGGTAGGTAAGACTTCAGGGCTCTTGGGACTTGAAGAAAGAGACAAGTATAACTAACAGGACTCACCAACTGGAGTGAATTTAGGGAAGAGGATATTATGGTGGCTGTCATTTGAATACATCCTTGATTCCACCAAACAGTTGAGCATGTTCATATTATTGGCATGAAAGAACTGCCTATGAAACAGAAAGAACAGTTTGTACTTAAGCTTTGAAACTCTAGTAACTCTGATATGGTTCCCCGATGAAAGGAGCATAACATAAAGTGATAGGAGACATCTTCCTATCAACACTAGAAAATTAAGCACAGATTGTCCAGAGCATTAAAAGGCATTTGTCAAGTGCCTGAGGTGAGTGACATTTGTGAGAAAAGCCGACTGACAGAGATCAGTCACAATTTGAAAAGAAGTACAAGTGAGTTCTGAGATATCACCTGGAGCAGCCCAGGAGCAGTAGTGACAGTGAGTATCTGGGCCACATGCAACAGCAAGAAATCAGCAGTTCAAGCCAGAGATGGCAGAAATTCCAAAGGCAATAACATAGTTTGAATTGTCTGTCCAAAAATATTTATTTGCAGGCACTGGCATAGAAACATAGATACGGCATTGAAACATAGATCTAGATTTTGATGTAAAAAAAAAACTCATTACAGCACAAATGGCATAATCTATACTGTCTACAATGAGCTCTTTCACTTTGTGGATGTGTCTTGAATACTTTTCCAAATCTGTATCCAAGCATCTTCAGGCTATAGACTTAGAGACTTCAATTTGAAGCCTGGGATCTCCACACGCTGAGCCCACCCTCAGTCTGGGCTTTGCTCTTGTGTTCACTTGGCTTGGGACATGCTTTCTCCATCTCCATGATTTACGTCATCCCTTGACACAGATCACTTCTCAGTTGTCACCAGGTACCCTTTTTAACTCAGTTCCCTGTCTTCTCCATTTCATTCTCCCCCATCATTCTTTATCCACAGACTCTCTTTTTTGCGATAGCACTTACTGTTACCGGGGTTCCTTGCTCCCAGAGCTCCCAAGATGGTGGCGGGCTGCTTCCAAAATGGCGGCGGGCCACTTCCAAAATGGTGGCAAACCTCCTGTTCTCTGACTTGGGGTTCTTGGCCTCGCAGATTCCAAGGAATAGAATCTTGGGCCATGCAGTGAGTGTTATAGCTCTGTTAGAAGCCACGAGTCATGGAAGAGAACCGTGGAACCCAGTGTCCAGTGTTCAGCTCCATTCGGAGGAACCAAGGCACTTAGATGCCATGCAGGAACAATGGCAAGCCTTTAGCCCAATCGGGAGTGGCAATACTTAGCGCCTGGCTGGATCAGGAGAACAGCGGACACCCTGCTGGATCCGGAGGGGTGGAAGTCAGGGGCAGGTCTGCAAACCGCAGCAAACAGCAGTGGTGGACAGCCAGCGAAAGCTCAGCTGAAGCCCTAACAAAACATGGACCAGAAGAGTGCAGCTGCAAGATTTAATAGAGTGAAACAGAATGAAGACAGAGCTCCCACATACGGGGAGGGGACCCAAAAGGGGTTGCTATTGCAGGCTTGAATGCCTGGGTTTATATCTCAATCCTTGTCCCTCCGGCTGTGGTCTCAGGCAATAGATGATTGACTGTTGCTTTACCTCCTGTTTTTGCCTAATTAGCATTTTAGTGAGCTCTCTGATTGGTCAGGTGTGGGCTAAGTTGCAAGTCCAGTGTTTAAAGGTGGATGTGGTCAGTCACCTTCCCAGTCAGGCTTAGGGATTCTTAGTCGGCCTAGGAAATCCAGCTAGTCCTGTCTCTCATTACCACTAAAGGCCCTGGCATTACATATTTATCTGTTTATCATCTATCTTTCTTACTAAAATGTGAACTCTAGAAGGATCTAGAAGGATAAGAACTTTTTAGGTTTTATTCACTGCCATATTCCCCAAGGCCTGATATAAAATAAGCTCTTGATAAATATTGTTCAAAAGATGAATGTATCAATTATTTAACTTGCTGATTATCAATGGTGTGACTTTCTGATAACCAGCTTTATCCTTCATACATAAAAAATGTGGCTAATAACAGTACATACATATTTTGCATAGTAGATGTAAAGATAAAAAGATTATTTTAGTAATTATAATAATAGCTAATACTTATTGAGTACCTACTGAGCAGACTTCTCATTCTATCATCTCTCCAACCTATAAAATACAGATTATAATTAAACCCACTGTGGATGAGGGTGCTGTGTCTCACAGAGTTCAGAAGTGATGGGGATATGATTTTATTCCAAGCTGTCAGGTTCCTCAAAACTGTACTATGCTAGTTTCTAAATGCATATACCATAGGCTCAATTCATGATGATTAATATTGTTAGTAACATTATTTATTGTTGTTATTACATTGTTCTTTACACGACCACACAGTGGTCACAGATATGTGTGGTTTATTTTACTTGGTATTGCTATATGTTTTTAAGAAACTTGTGTAATATTCTTGAATGATTTAATTCCAAAAGGAAGCTTCTATATTTATTTCTATTTTAATAAAGAGGGTGCTATTTCTATTTTAATAAAGAGAGTGCTAATGTCTTGGTCATTTAATAATGACCAAATATTTTAGGTGGTCTACCCTAAAGGTTCTGCACAAAGGGACTTCTGGAGTATTCATTAAAATGCAATAAATGTGCTTTCTGACTTTAAATTATTTATCAAAATACTTAGGCAAAATCAAAAGAATGGAAATAACATATATTCCCTTTAAAGATCAAAGCTCACTTAAGAAATGCACTTATTTAATTTATTTATTTATTTGTTGATTTATTTATTTATTTAGAGACATAGTCTTTCTGTGTCATGCAGGCTGGAGTGCAGTGCCATGATCTGGACTTACTGTAATGTCTGCCTCCCAGGCTCAGTGGATTCTTATGCCTCAACCTCCTGAGTAGCTGGGACTGCAGGCACGCACCACCACGCCTGGCTAATTTTTGTATTTTTAGTAGATAGGGGGGTTCCACCATTGTTGGTCAGGCTGGTCTCAAACTCCTGACCTCATGATCCTCCCACCTCAGCCTCCCAAAGTGCAGGGATTACAGGCATGAGCCCCTGTGCTTGGCCAAAATGCATCTATTTTAAAGCCCATTGAAGGGAGCAGCACAAGTCACTATAATCCCTTATTGAAGAAAACATATTTTACTTGTCACTAAAAAGACTATTGAATGTTTATATAAGTATTGAAAACATTTGAGAAGTAGTTATGGTTAGAGATTACAATTAGCATTTCTAAATGGAATAGAGTACCTATAAGATGCTAACTTGTATAAACAACACATGAAGTGTGCTACAATAATCTTAATTGCCATCAGTCTTCCAGTGAACTTTTTCTTTTTTTTTCTTTTTTTCCTGAAACGGAGTCTTGCTCAGTCGCCCAGGCTGGAGTGCAGTGGTGCGATCTTGGCTCACTGCAAGCTCCGCCTCCTGAGTTCAGGCCATTCTCCTGCCTCAGCCTCCTGAGTAGCTGGTACTACAGGCGCCTGCCACCATGCCCGGCTAATTTTTTTTTTTTTTTTTTTTTTTTGGTATTTTCGGTAGAGACTGGGTTTCACCATGTTAGCCAGGATGGTCTTGATCTCCTGACCTCATGTGCCCCTTGGCCTCCCAAAGTGCTGGGATTACAGGCGTGAGCCACCGCAACAGGCTCCAGTGAACCTTTACAAAACATACTTCAAAAGATTTGCCAACTTAAACTGTCGAATTGTTTGGAAAGCCTTCCACGATACCACTTACAAAGAACATGTAAGATAAATTAAATGCATATCCCATATATTTTATTGCTTCACCAACTTTTGCACAGGGAAGCTAGAGTTACACATACACACACATGTATATATAAAACATTTATTAATGTATAGTATATTTCTCAGCCTGTTTAGGCTGCTATAACAAAATACCTTAACTGGACAATTTATAAACAATAGAAATGTATTTGTCACAGTTCTTGAGGCTGGGAAGGCCAAGATCAAGGCATTTGCAGATTTGGTGTTGGTGAGGGCTTGTTCCTTGTAGGTGGCTACTTATTGCTACATTCTTACATGGTGGAAGGGGAGGAGGCAGCTCCCTCCAACCTCTCTAATATAGGCACTAATACCATTTATGAACATGGAACATTCATGCCTCAATCACTTCCCAAAAGGCTCTACTTCTTAATACTAGCACATTGGGTATTCAACATATAAATTTCAACATAAAATAAACATATAAATCAACTCAAATTCAGACTATAGGTATTTATCTTTGGGAAGTTATTTAAAATTCAGAATTGACCCTTATAATACTCTTAATAGTTATTATTTATCAGATCTATTTCAATAGAAATAAAAACACATTTCTGTATTATTGTTTTTGTTTTTGTTTTTTGGCAAAAAGACAGTATTTCACAAAGTTGAATGCATAGAAAGGCCTGTGACAACTGGAAGTTTTCCATCTGAATATGTGCATCTCTATTTTTTGTGTAGTACAAGTTTAGCTCAATATTGAGCTAAGAATAAGGAAGAACTATCTCTTGCAACTTCTCTTCATCCTCAATACCATCCTCCTAGTTCAACCTCTGATTACTTGTGCTAAGCCAATTGTACCAGATTCCTCTCACTTAAGAGAACTACAAATTAGTTGGATTTGACAATAAGCCAACTTTACCCAGAGTGAAAGGTAAGCCAGTTCAGTAAGTAAAAAATACAGAATTCTGAGCCATAATCAAAAAGGAATACCTATTATATGTTTTAAAATGTATGTGTCCACATTATATGTAACACATTATTAAAAATTATTTCATGCATTTTTTGTTTTCTGGAGAGATTCATTTTATAAATTTATACTCATGTTGTTTTTCTGACATGTATTACTTTGATATTTCTGACACATATTGCTTTGTGTGTGTGTGTGTGTTTTAACTGTCTGAATCTAAGGACCCTGAGGGAATACATCCTAAAATTCAAGAAAAGTGAATTGAATTATTTGAAACCCTATATGTTCATCATATTCAATTAATTTGCAAGCATGTTCATAGTAGGAAACAGCTATTGTATGAAAGACATTGTTGGATTGTTGGCTGCGTTGCGGGAGACGTAAAGCTTTAAAGCTGTGGTCCCTGTCACAGAGAGCTCACCATTTAGTTGAAGCAACAGAGTTACATTAAAGTAAAATTCAAGGGAGTGTGTAATTTGGCATGAGATGAGAGATATAGACAATGAGTACTATGGAAATTCATAGGATGAAGAGAATACTTGGTACTTTGCAGCTGAAAAGCCCTCTGATTTATTCTCATCTTTAACAGATTCATTCTGCTTTTATCTGTTTTATTTGTTTATGCTTCTGGCTAGGATTTCATCTAAAGAGAGGGTTCTGTGGGAAAAATAAGTTTGAAAATCACTATTCCCATAATAAAGTGGAACAGTGACAAAGATATTTAAAACAATATTGGGTAATCTAACGTATATGCATATGCTTGTTTTTATAGTGCATCATGTGGTGCTTTGGAAGTATGTTGATTTACTTTTCTAACCTGCCAACCTGCCATGGATTTCAAAGTAAATGTAGATGCCAGTGTCTTTTCAAACGCTTTAGCCACCTGCCATTGCCTAAGGAATATAATACAAACTTTTTAGCAAAGCACATTCCCCATTCAGTTTCCAACTTGCCTTTCTTTATTCTATTTCTTTTGATCACAACCTGATGCCCAGTACCACAACCATACTACCCTATGAGATGCTTATTTTTAATTTCCATTTTACAAATCAGAATACTGAGGTTCAGTATAGCTGGCCATAAGTAGATGAGAGACTGTCACATAAACACACAGATCTGCTTCTAAATACATGTTCTTTCCTTAATACCATGTTATGTACCATTAGTTATTTGCTTCTACAACTGCAATGTTAATCTCATCATCCTTGCTTAACATGCTTGTTAAATCAATAAAGAAGCAAGAAATTAGATATAAAAGATAAACTTATAATAAAATTCCACTGTTAAGCTTACCTCATGTGGGAACATAGATTCAAATTTTCAAAGTGTTTCCTAGTTTCTCATTATATTTTCTTCTACAGATAAGGGAAACAGTTTTTCAGTCTTTGATGGTCTGTACACTAGATGTCCATTCATCTCAGAGACTATTGTTAAATTCTGACAGTAACATTTTGAGGATTTCTATTACTAGTTTTGATAAGTGAAATCAGTATAGTGTTAACAGTTTTCTAGAATATTCTATGAATGCTGTGGGTAGGTAAGGATGAGAAGTAAAAACATGGCACATGATTCACAATCTCATAAAAAGGGTCTATAGTGATTTCTCTTCATTTTATAGCTAACCAAGTATATTTCCTTTTTTTTTGTAAATAAATTGAGGCAGAAAAAATCTTTCTTTTAATTTATATGTTGTTTTATTTTAAACAAAAACTATTAGATGAAGTGCCAATTTTACACCATTCACAATTTGACAATACTTCAAAAGAGAGACATTTTTATCCAGTCAAATTACTATTTAAAAAATATAACTTTTTCAGTTCACTTATTAGACTTTTAGATCGGGTATGACAAGCTCATTTAATATCCCAACTTCCTAGGCATGATTTAAGAAATTAGTTTTACTTAGGCTGCCAGTTCAGGATAACACAGGCCCTTGTAAAGAATCTGCTCAAAGTTCCCAAATTTATAGAAAATGTAGATACCATTAAAATAAAAAGAACTAGAAATAGTTCCATCTTCTCCATAATAGTTCTTAATAAAATGACAGCAATCTATTTTAGTGCCAGGAGAAACTGAGTTAGATCTAGGCAGAGCTTTTCTCTTGTAGAATGTGTGCGTGTGTGTTTGTGTGCATGTGTGTGTTTGTGTATCTCTCGTGTGTGTGTATCTCTGTGTGTGTATATCTGTGTGTGTGTGTGTGTGTGTGTGTGTGTGCAGTTCCCGTGGAATTAGGGGGTTTTGAAAAAATGATGGGAAATTTTATTATACTCTCTAAGTCAGCCTGGTTAAATGTGATAGAAGACAATCTTTAATAAATTCTCCTATTTATTTATCTTTAGCAAAAAAAAAAAAAAAAAAAAGCAAAACTACACATACACCTTGATTTGCCTCCCAAATAATCCAATCCTCCCTGGTATGCCCTATTAAGTACAACGTGCTTATGCTTTTTATCTTTAATAAGCAAGTTGTAGTAGTACAAAAGTTTAAGCTTTGTTATAAAAAGTTAAAAAGCCATTTTATCCTTGATGCAAACCTTTGCTTCTGGATGAGATGCTGTTGTACATTAGCAAAACTGGCAACCCTTTAAAAACAGTTCTGAAAGCAACTGTGATATTTGAAGATAAAAAGGATGAGGACATCACCCGCATTCTGTCTTGCCAACCTGAGGGGTAAATCCTTTGATGTTCAAATGAGAGAATCTTAAAATCCTTTATCTTTCTACTTTAAAAAAACTGTCCATAAATTCTTTTTATAAACACTATATTGTATTTTGTATATTGAATCTCTGCTATTTTGCATGCACACTAGATAAGTACATTCCATTTGAATGTCAATGTCTCATTACCTTTATTTTTCATATCTTCACTGAGGCAGATTCTTTCACAAGAAGTGGAAATCTTGGGTATCATTCATCGTATTAGAAAATCAAAATAACCCAGAAAATTTAAATACCAAAGAAACATTTACTCACCCATCTATTAATCCATTATCAATCAGCACTTTCATCATCTAAAAATGAACAGAACTTTAAGTTCTAGTTTTATAGTCCTCTATGACTGCTATTAAGTAGCAGAGGGTAAATAAATGAAATAAATTAGGTATAACCTGAATTTCCTTGCTGTCTAAATTGGACAGAGATGTGCAATATTCTGCAAATACTCACATGTACACTACAAGCATTTCTGGGGTTTCCAGGGAAAGTTGCACATGTACTCCAAAAATTACCCTGCACCTCATGGTCAGAGAGCTATTGTACTTGCTGTGACTTCTCAAAGGGCTACAGTGTCTGCATGCGTTCCTGCTGGACTGCTTAGTCTCTCCTTGGGCTCTTCCATGCCAAAGCCCTTAGTACAGAACATTGATAGGGACTATGCTGAAACACAGAATTTGTTTTGAAACAAGGGATATATTTTTAAATATGGCCAAATATACAAAAGATAATATAATCTCTGTACATCTACCACCCAACTAGGGAAAAAAATGCCAATATATTTGAAGACTCCCCATAATGCTATATTCTTTTCCCATATCATTTAAATGTTTTAATTTTTATTTTTACTGTAGGTACATATCATTAAACTATATCTAACTTTACATGTTTTTAAATATCATATAAATGATATCATTGTATATATGTATATTTCTATCTTGCCTTTTTTTCTAAATCTTATGCTGATTTGTTCAATGTTTATTTTTCTTTTTTTTTTTGAGACAGAGTCTCGCTCTGCCCCCAGGCTGGAGTGCAGTGGCCGGATCTCAGCTCACTGCAAGCTCCACCTCCCGGGTTCACGCCATTCTCCTGCCTCAGCCTCCCGAGTAGCTGGGACTACAGGCGCCTGCCACCTCGCCCGGCTAATTTTTTTGTATTTTTAGTAGAGACGGGGTTTCACCGTGTTAGCCAGGATGGTCTCGATCTCCTGACCTCGTGATCCGCCCGTCTCAGCCTCCCAAAGTGCTGGGATTACAGGCTTGAGCCACCGCGCCCGGCCCTATTTTTCAATATTAATTTTGCTTACCTTTCACCTGGGTTCATTCATTTTCACCATCATTGCATTAGTCCGTTCTCATACTGCTATGAAGAAATACGCAAGACTGGATAATTTATAGAGAAAAGATATTGAACTGACTCACAGTTCTGCATGGCTAGGGAGCCCTCAGGAAACTTACAATCATGACAGAAGGCACCTCTTCACAGGGTGGCAGGAGAGAGAATGAATGCCAGCAGGGGAATTGCCAGACAGTTATAAAACCATCAGACTTCACCAGAACAGCATGGGGAAAACGGCCCCCATGATTCAATTACCTCGCATCAGGTCCTTCCCACAACACATGAGGATTATGGGATTACAATTCAAGATGAGATTTGGGTGAGGACACAAAGCAAAATCCTATCAACCATATAAATTTTCCTTTGTATATCCTACCAGATTTATTATAAATCTAAACTAATTTAGACAGTGTGAGAATTGGAAGAAAGAAAGTAATCAAAATTGGTAACTTGGTATATGACAGCAACAGTAGCTCATTTGAAAAAAAAAAAATAGTGATAATGGGGCTGGAAGAACTGGTTGCTCACAAAGGAAAAAGTAGAATTTATATGTCATAACATATGCACACAAATCAATTTCAGGTGAAAACAAAAACTTTAAATCCTTTGAGTAACTACATGGTGCTTTTTGCATAACTGTGGGATTATGCCATGGCTTTGAAATGTGTCAACTTGCCACACTGAACTGCATTTCCCAAAATTCCCCTCCTAAATAAGTATATTCCATTTGAATGTCAGTTTTAGTTGCAGGATACAAAGGAGAGTCTCACTGGTTGGTTCCCAGAGGGAGGCAAGAACTGGGCCTGTGGTTGCTCTGACTTCCCCAGAGTTTTTATTCAGTTTCTCTGCCTACTGGGCTAGGTGTGTGTGTTTATTTCCATGACTAAGGGCCCCAGCTTTCGCTAGATACTCAGCAGACACACAGGCACTGAAATCAGAGGCAACAAAAGCAGATCAGAGTTTTAGTCTACCCTTAACGGGATTCCAGCCCATGCTCATGAGTTTCTTGCCTCATAGTGACCTTTTCTTCCTGACTGCCTACAAAGTGAACTCTGAGCTCCAGTATCCAATGTAGAGACAGTGTTCCTAGAGACTGCCTAGACCACATGTGTCAACCCCAACTACTGTCATGATTTGTATTATTTTTTGGAAGTTTCCTTAATTCCAAATCAAATATATGTTCTTGGGCCCTGTTCACTTGAATATTTAATGAGACATGTATTAACTCCAGCAGGGTTTTTACACTGTCATAGAGATATTTTATACAAATATATTAATATATTTTCTCCTTAAAGCATGATTTTAATTCTATTTGCAAATATTTTCCAAAAGGTGAATTTTGAACTTGCAGTTATGTATGTCTGAAGAATTAGCAATCATATATTCATATTTTCTATCTAAAATATTACTTCAGTTTGAAAAAAAATCATTTCCCTTCTATACTTTATTATCTCTTGTGACATCTTATTTTTGATAGTTTCTTCTAAATGAAACATACAAACAAGTTGTATATTACTTAAAAATTGGTTTATTACTCAGGAAATCAAACCTGATATCAGAATATATCTAGAAAATTCTAGAGTGCAAAATAATATTTAAAAAGTAAGGAAAAGAAAGAATGTTCCAAGTTAAATCATTATCTCTTTTCATCTGCTGGAACTGTGGACTTCTTAAAATTTAACTTTCAAAATTTGAAGCTGAAAAAAAGATAGGACTGTTGATTGCAAATTCTAATATCCCTTTCTTCCCTTGTTTATCAGTCTTTCTCCTTGGTTCATACTGTACTCATTCTACTGTTAGTAATAGTGTTAATACTGATAAAAACTAACCTTGTATCTTACCTCTTGTATCTTTGTGCTTTTTCAAATTTATCCAGCACATCAAATTTATTTTAATTGCTGAAATAGGGTCTCATTCCTCTCTTACTTCTGCTTTCCTCCCCCACCTTCAGATTTTGTATGTGTTTCTTTTTCTGCCAGAGACACTGCCTCCACCCTTTAGTGCACAGATTATGCCTGAATTATTCATTATAGTATACCCTCAATGCCATGACAGCACCATGTTTGGCACATTATAAGCATGAAACAAAACTTTTGTTGACTTTTATAAGCACTTTTATAAGAATCTTCATACTAGCCTGCATTTTTCCTGTAATCAGCCACTCTCTCTTTTCAGTCTCTTCTTCAATTTGGTTTCATGATCAGGTCTCACATCTTCCTCCCTAATCTGCAACACACAACAGAAAATATCTCAACAAATTATTTTCAATGTTTTTCTCTTTATCACTTCCAGTAAAGACAGGCAATATATCTTCATTTCCTTGCAGCAGTTATTTAAAAATCATAATTATGGTGATCAGGGTAACTATATCAACCAGGCTTTGGGAGGAATCAGGTACCACGGTAACACTCTGTAACTTGAGTAGACTGTAATAAAGATAATATTTACAAAAGCAAATGTAGAATTTAGAGACAACATATGACATAGTGCAATACTGTGGGATAGGTAGCCCTGATAACCCACTTCAGCCTAAAGGAGCAAGAGAAGAGAGTGAATTATTGGAACCTAAAAGAAATGAGTCATGAGGAAAGGACCACCTTGAAAGAATTATATCTTTTGGTCTGGGGAAGCAACTTGGCCTGGGTGGCCACATGAGATGTTGGCAGGAAATGATATCTTGGCATTCTTTCTGCCTTCTTACTGATCTTTTCAATGGACAATTCCCATCGGCCATGCCAAATCATAGCTACAGTAGGAAAGCCTTGTTGATATAGTCCATACATGTCAACCTTTATGGGCAGAGAGCAAGATAAAGAAGTTTGAAGAGTTGATCCAGAGGATAAATAAAAAATACCCAGAAAAGTAATCAGTTACCATTACTATAAATAAGAAAATAATGTAACTGCTTAATGCTAATAATTTCACACTTTTTATTAACATTTAATGATAAAACTTTTATAAGATATCAATAATAGGCCGAGCGCGGTGGCTCAAGCCTGTAATCCCAGCACTTTGGGAGGCCGAGACGGGCGGATCACGAGGTCAGGAGATCGAGACCATCCTGGCTAACACGGTGAAACCCCGTCTCTACTAAAAAAATACAAAAAACTAGCCGGGCGAGGTGGCGGGCGTCTGTAGTCCCAGCTACTCGGGAGGCTGAGGCAGGAGAATGGCGGGAACCTGGGAGGCGGAGCTTGCAGTGAGCTGAGATCCGGCCACTGCACTCCAGCCCGGGCAACAGAGCGAGACTCCGTCTCAAAAAAAAAAAAAAAAAAAGATATCAATAATATATTAAAAAGGAAGTTTTCAAAAAGGAACAGTAAGATCGTGGATTGAAATCAGACCTGTTTTAGACTAAGACTAAATTTAGTAAAGTACATTATTTGTTTAGGTATATATCCCTTGATGACATAAATTCTGGAATTTTCTCTCTACTGCAAAATGTCTATTGTATAAAGCTGTTCTGATGTGGTCCATGAATCTGAGTGTGTGCCCAATCTTTTTGATATAACTGTGCTCTGAATTTAATCTATAATTTGAAGAATTGCTTTTACATCTCAAACTCCAGTCTGGCACATATGAAATATGGGCTGCATTATTCTGTACTCCTATTTACTTGTCATTGTGTTTTTACCTTTTTATTTGTAACATCTCAATCTGATTAGTTGCTGCTCACTCTTTTATGGAAGTGGTTTTCAAACTTTAGCATGCAAGCCTGAAGCGCTTGCTAAATATACATGGCTGGGCCCCACGACAGAGTTTCTGATTCAGTTAGTCTCAGGTGCGGCCTAATAATTTGCATTTCAAACAAATTCCTAGATGATGCTGATGCTGCTGGTGTGGAATCATACTTTAAGGATTACTGATTTACAGGATTATATAAACCAGTATTTCTTCACATAATACATTTTTTCATGTTACATAACCCTGGAAATTATAATTTTTAAAAAATATAAAGTTTAAAATATTTGTGGATTTATTTGTGGGATCTAATTAAAATAACAGCTTTGAAAATGTGACACCATATTGTATTCAGAGATTTAAAATAATTAAGGTACTGACTTAGTCTGTTTTGTGTTGCTACTACAGAACACTACAGACAGGGTAATTTATAAAGAACAGATATATATTTCTCCCAATTCTGGAGGCTGGGAAGTCGAGGATCAAGGTGACAGCATCTAGCAAGGGCCTTCTTGCTGTATCATCCCAGGGAAGAAGGTTTAGAAGGGCAGAGAGGTGTGCAAGAGAGAGTAAAGGGGGCCAAACTCCTATTTTGATAAGGAATCCAATCCCTTGATAATGGCAATAATCCATTCATGAAGGCAGAGCCCTCATGGTTAATTACCTCTGTAAGGTCCTGTCTCTTAATAACATTATGCTGGCAACTAAATTTCAGCATGAGCTTTGAAAGGACAAACATTCAAACCATAGCAGGTAATGTGGGAGTGGATGACTGTATATTAAGAATGATTAAATGTGGACATGTAAGCGTGATTAATCCTGGTTTTAGAAGAGTGAAACCAACTAGATTTGATCAAATTTTTATTTCTAATTGATATTTAAAATTTGGGAATTCTAAAATAAAAGCATTAGTGCTTTGGCCAAACTATTACATTATTTAAATAGACCTCACACCTATCGTACCAAAAGATATAATATTTTTAGTGGACCTACTTTCTAATGTCAAGGGCAAGTATTTTCATCAGTAATATGTTTAAAAATGTATTTCTTATAGAGAAAATTAATCACACAACCTTTAAATCACTAAGAGCTAATTCCATTTTGAATTTAGAGCTATAAATTTAAGGACTGACTTTTGGATTAATAACAGAAAGATACATTCATGTTGATGTATATTTATTCATTTGTTCAATAAGGTATAATTTAAGAATTTATCTTATTCTAATCCTTGTTCAACTTGACAAAAATACCATGAGGTGCTTGAGCAGCCCTTTCCTTTCTTAGTTTTTTCAAAACTATGCATGGTACTCAGGATAGAGTAGAGTCTGGATATATATGTGTTCATAAATCAATGAAATAAAAGAGCATAAAATGTTCTGTGTACTATAATAGAAGTATAAACTGACAACAGAAAAACAAAAAACAAAAGCAAAAGAAGAGCTGGTCAATTCAAACAATCAGCACTGTCTAGTAGAAATGTCTGCAGTGATGGAAATGTTCTGTCTCTACCTGCCTATCCAATATGGTACCTGCTAGCCCTCATGTGGCTATCGAGTACATGAAATGGGATTAGTGAAACTGAACTGAGAAAAACATTTTTTTAATAGTATTTCATTTTAATTATCTTAAAATTAAGTTTAAATAGCCACATGTGGCTAGTGGCTACTGTATTTTAGTATTTTCACAGAATAGACAGCACAGTACTAGAGTAAAAAGAGGAGTCTAAAGAGAGCTTTAAGAAGAGGTGAACCATGAGCTAGGTTTTTAAAAAGGAGTTGATGTTTTCCAGGTGATTTTGATTAAGTATGTTTGGAATAAGGCTCCAGAAGCTACATGATGTGCTGACTGTCCTCCCCCAGAGAAAGTCCAGAGAATGTTGTTTGAACATAGTACTGTATATGATAAAGCCAAAGGTAGTGGTCTAGTAAATGTGGACATGTAAGAGAAGTAAAGACAGGAAAAAGGACTGAGAGGGCCTGCTGGTTTTGGGGAATGAGATGAGGACAAAGTGGTTTTTGAGAGTCAAGCAGAAAGAATGGAAGGATTGATGGAATACTAAGCAGTTTTATTGCCAGAAATCAATTAAGAAGTAAACGCAGGCAAAAAGGTTAAATTTCGCAAGTGAGTAGTTGTTAGCAGCACTCTTGTAAATTTAGTGGAGTGGTGCTATCTGTTGGGGGTTCTTGGTATTGAAAAATGAGAAGCTAGAGACTAGATAATTATTTTGAGGAACAGGCTTTGAAAAGAAATGATAAAGTCACAGCAAGAAAGAAAAGCAGGGTAAAACATTTGTTTTTGTTTGTTTATTTCTTAATGGGAAATATTCGAATGTGTTTGTAGACTCCAAGGAAAGGGTCAAAGAATACATAATAGAAACAAAAATAAGCTGCAAATATCTAGGATAAATCAAGAATGAATTGGGTGAAAATCCCAAGTGATGATTCACCTCAAGTGTAAGAAGTCATTAGTTCACCAATAGTGAACAAACACTTGTTGAGCCCTTCTTATGTACCAGACACCTATCTGAAGATTTTAATCAGATTAGGTAACTAATCCTAATATCAACCTAATGAGGTAAGAAATTAATTCTAATTTTACAAGAGTGCGTAGATGCTCAGGGTGGTAACTGACTCACCTAAAGCCATCCAGCTGGTGGTAAGTGGCAGAGCAGAGATTCTTTTCATTGCAAAAGTTTTCTCTTCAATAGGTGATTTCTTTTTATCTCACCCTCACCTGAATATACCATCTGGGTTTCAAAAGCAATTTTCCTTTGCCACCTGACCCCTTCTTCTTCATGACAAACAGCCTAAGTTTGTTCTTAGGGGTGAAACTAACTCTCAGTCCCCGACCAGGAGGAGCCCTCCCCTCCCCGAGTCCCCATCTGGTCATGCCAACACAAGTCAGACATCTTAGAAAGCTGTTCTAACATTCTTCATGTGCCTAGTGTTAATACAACAATAATCTGATGTTCTCAGCTGTTTTTATAAAACATCTGAGGCAATATAAATCATTATGTATGAAACCACATTTCACGATATTATTTTTATCAAATGATGGTATACTTTGGATCCCATAAATAATTCAGAAAAGAAAAGCTCTGTGTAAAATAAAAACCCTAAATTTAAGTCCTGGCTTTGCCAACTATTAGTTATAAATGAGGGACCTTGGAAAAGTACCTCACCCATCCAACTTTTAAAAATAGATCTCATAGCATTTCTCTGAGGATTGGAAAGATTGTGAAAACAGAAATCCTGTATAAGGCGAAGTACATTTTAAAAGGTTCTGGCTGTGATACTTTTATTAAGATATAATTTGAATACCATACAATTCATTCTTTTAAAGTGTACACTTCATTGTTTTTTAGACTATTAAAAGAGTTTTCTAATAATCACCAGAATCAATTTGAGAATATTTTCATTACCCCACAAAGAAAGCTTATACATTTTAGTCCTCATTCCCCAATCATTCCCCTCCACCTAGACCTAGGCAAACACTAATCTACTTTATGTCTCTGTAGACTTGCCAATTATGGACATTTCATGTAAAAGGAATTTCTTTGTATAGGGAAATTATATTCTATTGTATGGATATACCACATTTAAAAATTTATTCATTCATTCTCTAATGAACATTTGGGTGTGTTCTACTCTCTGGCTATTATGAATAATACTGCTATAAACCCGCACATGTAAGTTTTGGCATTGACATATGTTTTTATTTCTGTTGGGTACATACTGAGGAATGGAATTACTCGGTCATATGGTAACTCTAAATTTTAACGTCTGAGGAACTACCAGACTATTTCCCAAAGTGCCTGTCAAGTAAGCATATTAAATAAGTTAAAGTTTTTCTCTTTTAGTTTCTATTTTACTTTTGGGTCCCAGCTTGGATATTACTGGATCAGAAAGCATTCTCAGAGTTAAGTTCCCCTCCTTTGTAACCCCATGAAGACTATGATTACAGTTTGATAGCACATCATGCTATTGCAATATGCTAATTGGCCATTTGTTTTTCTAACATTTCTTGGAGTGTCTTATGAACTTTTGATTGCCCAGAGCCTAATACACAGCAGGTATATGATCAATATGACTGAATCATAGTGTTTGAGCTCTAAGTAATTTTTACATTCTTTACATTTCTTTGTAATTTCTATTTTTATAATAAGCAGGTACTAATTTTCATATTACTTCTTTAATTAGAACAAATTATATAATTATAATACATGACTATAGTTATATAATTAGATACAGTATATAAATTATATATTCTGTTTTAAATCATTTCTTCTAAGCATATTTAATTATATCATCAAGAACAAATTAACTTAGAAAATTTTTTAAATGTACGATTTTACCTATTTTATCAGGCATAGGAAAAAATATCTTATAATTACCTTTTGAATGGTAGCTTTTTTGTAAGGTATATTTTTGGATATTTCAGTTAATTTTATATTTTAAAAAATCTTTATATTTGAAAGTTGTATTCAATTTCCTTGGTACAGAATCCATGTTCAACAAGAAATCTCATAAACTGGATTTAGTTTCCAAAGAGAAGTGAAAATTCCCTAAACTGAAACATGAATATTGTAATCTTTGCAAAGGTAAATATAGCCCGTAATATACAATGAATACATTGCCATTCTGAAACTTAATTTAATAAATCTGTCTCTGATAGCTTCATCAACTCTGAGTGCACTAACACAACTGTATATTTATATCTGTAAAATAAAGGACCAGGTTTTATGTGGTGACAACTTCAAGATATTGCTATCATTAAGAACTCAGCCTAGAGCTGGCAGCCAATATTCCACCATGACACATCAATTTTACTATTCAAAACTGGATCCAAATATATGAGATTAAAATATTTGTGGCTCAGAGAATCTGAATCTTTTATATTTTATAAGAATGTATTGGCCAGGCCTGCCTGGTGGCTCACACCTGTAATCCCAGCACTTTGGGAGGCCAAGGCGGGTGGATCACGAGGTCAGGCAATCGAAATCATCCTGGCTAACATGGTGAAAACCCATCTCTACTAAAAATACAAAAAATGAGCCGGGCATGGTGGTGGGTGCCTGTAGTCCCAGCTACTCAGGAGGCTGAGGCAGGAGAATGGTATAAACCCAGGAGGCGGAGCTTGCAGTAAGCTGAGATTGTGCCACTGCACTCCAGCCTGGGTGACAGAGCAAGACTCTGTCTCAAAAAAAAAAAAAAAAAGGAAAAGTAAAGATTGAAAGAATGTATTTTGATGTATTTTGAACAGAGTCAACCTCAGTCGGTAAGTCTGTGGGTGATGGTAATCTTGCACTGTGCTGTTTAGCACAAAATGGAAAAATGGTTCAGTTATGAGCTTTGTAGCCAGACTACCTATGTAGGAATTCTGGTTCTGTATCTGTAAAAACTTGGACATAGTAGCTGTCCTGTTTCTCAGTTTTCTCATTTGTTAAATGGGTGCACTTACCTCACAGGATTCATGTGAGGATTACATGCACTGCTCCTTATATAACGACTGTACCTACAGAGAACACACTTGAAAATATTAGTTAGAATTATAGGATCTATTCATTTTCACCTGCAGCTGTATGATTTTAAATGTCTGACTGCATTTCCTTAAATCAGTCTAAAATTTAGACATTTTACTCATTTAGGCTATCACATTCTTAAGTGGTTCAAAATTTTGAGAGTTTGTATGCTCTTCAGTGTTCTCTTTACTCACATTTTAAGCCAAGTAACCTAATGATGCATAGAAATATAAATTGAAAACATATTGCTTTACTTTTTTTTTTTTTTTTGGTACATGAAACTAGCTAAAATATCAAACACAACAAACAAAAAAACAGTTATAATACCTTTAACGCTACTGAAGTTGAAAAACTATTTCATTATTTGTGGAAACTGATGTTTTGGACATACCTTCACATATTTAGTGAATAAAGAATAATTAGATAACATAAAATAAATTTACTTCCTTTTTGAATTAAATGTTGAAAGCACTGTAACCTTGGATTAAACACAAGCAGCCTCTGGTAAAGTGAATGAAAGAGGTGTTAAAAATCACCACTGGGGAATTTAAGAAAATAACTTTCACATTAATAAGTTAAAGCCATCAGTGCAGAGTTTTGTCCAAACTCTCGTGAGCTATTATTACTTGCACAGCTAAAGAAATAGTCACATTTATTAAAAGCCAAATTTAGATTTGTTTCTTTTCTTTTTGTATCAGTGCTATGCCTCGATCCTTCTTGTAATCATTCTTTTTCATTTGCTGTTGCCTTTAAGGAGCAACAGAATTGAGTGCTCTGCAAAACGAAATGACAAATGCAGGGCAACAAAGTCAAGGCAAGAAAAAGCCTGAGCTACACCTGAGGATTCATCGGATTACCTTTACAGGAGAATGTCCTCATTAGGCTGCGTTGTATATGTAATTCTCTGCCCCCATTGCAGAGATTCTCAACCTTGACTGAACAATAGAATCAGCTGGAAGTTTTTAAGAATCCCAATGACCAGGTTGCACTCCAGACCGTTTAAATCAGAATCTCCTGGACTGAAATCCAGGCATCGATGGCTTTTAAAAACTCCTCAGATGATTTCAATGTGCAGTCAAAATAGAGAACCACAGCTCTGGAAAGTTCCTTTCACCTTCTTGCAAAAACAAATTAGGGGCTATTTTCCATAAATCAGGACTTTGTTATTAGTAATCATGTTACTGCTCACCACTCCAGAAGTTGTGGAGATGATGGCAACCATATTTTCTTTCTTTTTTGCGACCCAGAAGCATTCTATCTCAGCTGATGTCTTAGAGATCACAGAAGCTGGACTCATTGGCTCCTATTAGTATGATCTCAGGTGCATCTTGTGACTTAGAAAAATAATGATTACAAAAGAAAAAAAGAAAAGAGATGGAAGGAAGGAAGGAAGGAAGGGAGGGAGGGAAAGAAAGAAGGAAAGAGAGAGTAAGAAAGAGAATGAAAGGAAATAAAGAGAGAAAAAAGAAAGAAAAGAAGGAAGAAAGAAAGGGAGAAAATGAAAGAAAGGAAAAAGGAAGAAACATGTAAAGCAATATCTACACCATTTGGTTAATTAGATTAAAATGTGACAAAAGAGATTTTGTAAAACAAAATAAAATGTAATAACTGTTTTACTCTGGTTTGTCTCAATTTATTATGTATTCTGAATAACAGGTCATTGTGATCTTCCACAAAATCATAATAATAATAGCGACAGTAGATATTTTTCATACAATTCAAGCTTATGGAGATAAACTTTCACATGTGATCTTATTATTTGAAAGGGATCCCCATCAAGACACCAAGAGAGGGTTCTTGGATCTCTCACAAGAAATAATTCAGGGCGAGCCCACTGAACAAAGCGAAAGCAAGTTTATTAAGAAAGGAGAGGAATGGTTGGGTGCGGTGGCTCACACCTGTAATCCCAACACTTTGGGAGGTCGAGGTGGGTGGATCACAAGGTCAGGAGATCAAGACCATCCTGGCCAACATGATGAAACCCATATCTCTACCAAAAATACAAAAATTAGCTGGGCATGGTGGCATGCACCTGTAATTCCAGCTACTTGGGAGCCTGAGGCAGGAGAATCCTCTAGAATCTGAGAGACGGAGGTTGCAGTGAGGCGAGATCGCACCCCTGTACTCCATCCTGTCAACAGAGCAAGACTCCGTCTCAAAAAAAAAATAAAAAAAAAGGAGAAGAAGAAAAAAAGTAGAGGAATGAAAGAAAAGCTATTTCATAGACAGAGAAGGGTGTTCTCAAAAGCAAGAGGAGGAACACTTCCACCTTAGGTACAATGATTGCTCATATATAAGATAACAAAGCAAAAAGTCATGGGGAGATGTGCTCTACTATAAGGGCTTGAGACAAAGGATTGTTCATCTTTGTGTAACTACTGCCTTCTGCAAGAATCTGTATTATTATATTTAAAGTGAAATTTTCTTAAAGTAATCATGCTTTTCGTTATTTATTTATTTATTTATTTATTTATTTTGAGACAAAGTCTCGCTCTGTCGCCCAGGCTGGAGTGCAATGGTGCAATCCCAGCTCACTGCAACCTCTGCCTCCCAGGTTCAAGCGATTCTCCTGCCTCAGCCTCCTGAGTAGCTAGGATTAAAGGCGTCGACCACTATGCCCAGCTAATTTTTGTATTTTTAGTAGAAGCAAAGTTTCACCATGCTGCTCAGACTGGTTGTTCTTAAGGTATCAGGACATCAGGACATTTCCTGGATCTGATATTTCCTGAGTCTGTTAAGTCCTAGGTCTGTTCAGTAAACATTATTAACTTGTTCCCTTAACTGTAAATATCTTGTTGCTAAGAATGCCTAGCCTCCTGGGAATGTACCCTAGTAGGTCTCAGCTTCATTTCACCAAGCCCCTATTCAAGATGGAGTCATTCTGGTTTGAACACTTCTGTCTTACAAAAATTTCCTCAGTCTGTGGAGTCAGTAGAGTACCTGCTATATGCTTCTCCCAGTTCAGAAAAGAGGAAATCTAATCTCAAAAACTTTCCCAAGCTTATTTAGCTAGTAAGTGGCAAAGAGCACATGTCTGTACTGCAAACTGACCTCTTCATTCTCTTCTGTATACTTTATTCAGGCTGTTTTACTTTCATGGCTCTTATTATGGACCCAAGATCAATATCTTGCCAAAACTATTGGTCAGTTCTTTATTCTTGTCACATTTCTTCCTCCAGAAATATTTAACACAACTGTTGGTGCCCTTCTTTATTTTATTTTTTATTCTTGGTTCTTATGATATCAGATCTTCTGATTGTTCTCCAATCCCAAAGGCTTTTTTATGGTTTTCTTTTTTTTTTCTCAGTTTGGCTAGCTGGCTCTTCTATCTTTGCCCTAACTCCAGATGATGAAGCTCTCTAGGCATTGGTCTTAGACCCTCTTTAGTATTTCACACTTTCTCTCCAGATGATCTCACTAGTGAGATAATTTTCAAATATCATCCATAAGATAATTCAGTCTGAATTGATACTTCAAACCCTGATGTCTCCACTAACCTTCATCTATTTACACATCCTTTCCTTTTGCAAGTCTACTAGACATTTCAAACTTCAATGTCTAAATAATCCATTAAATTTTATCCTCAGATCGGCTATGCTACTGCCCGGACTATCATTAGGTTCTTCTAGACCACAGTGGGAAACTCTTACCTCTCTCTTGGCTTCTATCCCTCCCTGGAGTTCATATTCCTACACAGAAACCAAAGTGACCTTTTAAAATTATGTTTTAGACCACAGCACTCCCTTGCTCAGTACAGCTTAAGGACTTCCAAATTCCTTACCATGAGCTAAAATCTGTATGTGATCTTATTTCTGCCTTTCTCATTCATCTATTTATTCACTCAAAAAATATTTATTATTCACTTATCCTGTGCCTCTAAGAATCCACAATGTACCTGCTCATGTGAAACTTACATCTTGGTTGAAGAGAGCAACTAGAAGGGAAGAGGGTGTGTGTGTGCATAATTGAATGTTCTTTAGGTTGATGATCAGAGTAAACCTCTCTGTGTCTGGGCCTCATGGAGTGACATTTAGCATATCTCATTTAAATGAGATCAGGTAGAGAATCTAGCATCTGGAGGAAGATATTGCTGAAATTCTTTATCACTCATACTTCATCAATATCTTTCAGATGTGGTTGCCTTTTTTTCTGTATCTTTAGCACCTCAAGCTTATTCTTGCCCTGAGGTCTTTGTACTAGTCTTCCCTTTGCTTGGAAATCTCTGCCATCAGATAGTTTTATGTTTGGGTTCATATCATCTTTTGGATTTCAGCCAAACCTTGCTTCCTTAGATAGTCCTTCCCGGACAACTCTCAGTAGCTCTCCATCTCCTGCTACCTCACTCTCCAGTCTCCCTACCAGGGTCTCATTAGTTACTTTATGGCTTCATACATTGCTCCATGAAATGTTTTGTTTGTGTGTGTTGGGAGTAGGGCTAGGGGGAGGATTGTTATTTACTTCCTCTTTGTTTGGCAACTTTCATGACACCAGAAACCTTGAGTCTTAGTCACTGTATCCAGAGCACAGAACAGTGCCTATAACAATGAAAGACTAGACTTGAACCTTGACTTTCAGATTCCATGCTTTTCCCACCACACCGAAGAAGTTTGTTGCTAATTACTACAAGCTTTCTTGTATCCCATAACCTCTATTTGCTTTGGTTAGTTTTACTCATACACCTCTATGAAATTCTCATGATTAGACTCTATAATGGCAAGGAAAAAAATAGGTGTGAAACTCAGAAAATATCAATTAAAATATATGGAGTTCTGTCTTCTTATTTTAGCATGAATTGGTTCATCAGATGGAAATTAAACAAATCTTAAGTCTTAGGAGATGAAAGATCTGAGTGGGAAAACTTCAGCTTTGAGAGATCTGGAAGATGGAAATGAGTCCAGCATGGTATATAGGCACTCAACAAATACTTAGGCCCGGCGTGGTGGCTCACGTTTGTAATCCCAGCATGCTGGGAGGCCGAGGCAGATGGATTGCTTGAGGTCAGGAGTTTGAGACCAGTCTGGTCAGCATGGCAAAACCCCATCTCTACTAAAAATGCAAAACAGCCGGATGTGGTGACACGTGCCTGTAGTTCCAGCTACTTGGGAGGCTGAGGCGTAAGAATCCCTTGAACTCAGAAGGGAGAGGTTGCAGTGAGCTGAGATTGCACCACTGCACTCCAGCCTGGGCAACAGAGGGAGACTGTCTCAAAACAAAACAAACAAACAAACAAAAATCTCAAATGCTTATTTTTCACCTGTCATATGCCCTTAAGGATTGAATAAAGCATCAATCATCACCTTTAGATTATTCATGAAACTGACCAGTGAGGCTGATCTGGTCAGTTAGGTTCACTTTTAGCCCAGCGGGAAAACAAAACAAAATGAAACAAAAAACAATTGATTCCCAAAGGACAGTGATCCGTGTTTCTTTACCCTGTGTCCATATTGGAATCTCCTGGGGTGACTTTACAATGTACCAATGCTTGAACCTCATCTGCAGAGATTGTGGTATATGCAGGGTGGCCTCAGAGGTGGGGAGTAGGGAGCTGCAGTCAGGGCATGGCATTTAAAAATCTCCTCTAGTGATTTTAATGTGCAGCCAACACTGAGAAACACTGCTCTAGGAAAAAGTAGCCCACCCAAAATGAAGTGACAAAGTAAAAGAAATGGTAATTTAACTGACTGTTTACAGAAAGCATTGCTCTGAATAGTGCTTTGAGGATTACATACAACTCTTTTTAAATTACCTCGATAAAATCAGAATGGCATATAGAATGTATGGGGCACATCACAGGAAAGCGTATGAGTATCACTATCAGGAAACAGGTTTATGTATCCTAATAGGATGAGAGAGATTCGGAGCTTCTTCTCTGCGGGAGCATAATGCTTTTTTCTCCTGGTATCCTTTCCTCAGGGCCCTGAGTTATAGCAAAAGAAAATAAAATGGAACCCTGGAGGAGCCCCATAGGAAATCCACGTGAGAAAAATACCACACTTTGTAAGTGCATGCTGAGCGGGTGGGAGGAGCAGAATCATTCCTGCACCTGAAATTTTGCTGTCCTTCCAACATTTCTGATCTTAGGCAATAATTATTTAGTGCAATAACAAAATATCATTCAATAACTACTATCAGAAATATAACGTGTTGAGGGCAGATTATTTAATGCAGCACAAGTAGGTGCTTCACATACATTAACACATTTTATCTTCAAAAAGAATCTGTCCAAGATAGTATTTTATCTCTATGTTTTAAATGAAGAAATAGGCAGAGATAAATAACAGAACGTATTCAAGATCACTCAGATAATAAGTCATGGAGTGGGATCCAAGGTCAAGCTTTTTTAGACTATAAATTAATGTTCTTTGACAACAGTACTCCACAGTGCTGTTATGGTAAGTCCAAAACAATGTCAGGTACAGGGGAAGAAAGCTGACAGAGGGAAAATGATAACTGACCAGACTCCCAAGTTACCGTCTGGAGTCAGAAATGCTCCTGAAGGCTACCAGTTCTCTTTGCTTTCCTCTCCCCGTCTTTTTTCAACCAAATGATCAGATTGTCTCAGAATACATCTTTCTTGAGAATTATAAGGATGGACAATCTGACTTAGAAAAGGAATATGCATACGTATCTCCAAGCCAAATGCAGAGATCATAATCAACGTGGGTCAAATCCTGGCATTAAGAAACAGTGATTAGTAATGGAGTTAAAGTTCACAGCTAGAGCCAGAGACGGTGAAGTGCCCAGTTGGCAGCATCCTCAGCAAATGGAATCCAAACCACCACAGAGGAGATCTTTGCCTGGGATGCTGAGATATTTATCTAACCAGGCTTTGGGATTCCAAACCTCAGGTTGAGGAAAACTGAAAATGCAGCTTCTAATGGGATGATAATGAGACATTTAAAAATTAAAATGTAAAGATTATATAAAGCTAGGTAATTTCTTTCATTCCCATGCCATTCCTGGAGCCACCTGAAAGGAAATACCAATGATTCATTTTCTCTCTCTCCTATCCTTCTGAGAAAAACCTATCAATAATCTGTAAATAATAAGAAAGGGAGAGTCGGTGGCAAAGGCTTTGAGACAAACTCCACACACATACGCTGTTCTTCTAACTAGATTTTATGCTTTTCATGTGTTCAGTCAAGAATGAAAACAATATTATAAATGTTGTGCTTCCCTGGCTTGACAGATGCTCATCTTGGGATGGAGTTACATACACAAATAGAAAATGAGCTGTAACAAGTTCTTTGCAGAGGATAAGTGGGTGTTTTTAGACTCCATGATGAAAACCCACTGTAGCATGTATATATTTTTCCTCATTACACAGATTTATTCTGTAGAACTTTCCTTCCACCATTTTAACCCTCCAACTGACAATTTTCAGTGTTCCTATGTTATTACTACTTACTTGGTATAAAGCAGAAAGGATGTTTTTCAGCAGCTATATGAAGTACCATTGAGAATTAAATTGCTTTTCTTTCTCCCTCATCATTGTGAATTTGGTACAGATGAAAGATGAAAGATTGGCAGCCAGGGAGTTGAGGGTTCACTGCTATCTATGAGATGCACATGATATAGGTAGAAGTGGCCCAAGCTTCCCTCTTCAAAACAGCCATATGCCAGCTTTCAAATCTTGGAGAAAGAGCTCTGTGGGAGAGTGTCATTTGTAAAAGATAGAATTTCTTTGAAAACAAAACAAAGAATAGGGATTTATAAAGCAGTCAGAGGAAAAAAAAAAAAAAGTTGGGAAAATAGTTTGCAAAGGTGCCTTTTTGGTTCCTGTTTAGCTTGAGAATGACGTGAGTCACACTCCTTTTATTTTGCTCATCTTCATCTGTTTGTCTGTTGGCCACCCTGTAATTCTCTGCCCTTTTTTTGGTGTGTCTGAACAAGCGCAGTTCCTGTAACAAACTTCTTCATCAGCCATAGCCAAGTCCCGAGGCTTCCTATAAAAAGACACAGTCTGAGACTCCAGACCATCGTGGAATGTCTCCACATGCTGCTGCTTTCACTTCATCTGTTTCCGGTCTGCCTGTTCTTGCCTAGGTGATTTAGCTTTCTTACTGCCTTGCACCTGGTCTCTGCCTTGCAGCTTAGCTTGATTCTAGCTTTGTTCCTGCACAAAGCTTTTAGCTCCCTCCTTGCAGCTTGGCAGCCAGGTCTCTACCACCCTATACCAAGCCCTGCCTCTTGAAAACCTGGCCCAGGCTCAGGCAGTTCTGACAGGATACATCACATGCAAAATTTGTAACAGGTTTCTTTCCATCCTGCCTGAACCCTTCTCTTTCCTGTTGTTTCTCACTGATTTCAAAGTGCCTCTAAACTGCCCAGGGCTTTACCATGAGGGAGCTCACCAAATGCTCAAGTCAATCCTTTACCTCAGCTATCTACCCTGCTGGGCTTCAAGCTGCAGCATTTACCTTCCTTTCTTCCTACTGTGAGATTTTGATGGCAGTCCTACCTAGCTTGCTTTGTCAAGCATAGCTTCTCATAATGCAATATTTAATACACATTGTTATTATGATGATTAATGTACTGACCCCATAATTACATTTTGTCTAAATGTTTTATCTCGCAAGTGCAAGCCTGCTACTACTCCTGTGATCTCTGTTGTTGTTTATAGCTCCACCACTTTTCCAGGCTTCCAGCCCCAAATAGCAAGAACTCCTCTGATTTCCCTCTTGCTGCCACACTAAACCTTCTTTCAAATCCTGTTGATTCTCATCCATCCCCAATTTTCTGTTCCCACTACCGTGGGATATTGAAAGTGTCTCCTAATTTGTCCTCCTGCTTATAGACTTCTCCCTTCGCATCCACTTTATATCCTACTGCCACTTTAAGCTTTCAGAAGCTGCTGAATTTCTGCTCCTCATTTACTTCCTAAAGTCATTCCAGAAAAGGTAGTTAATTCCTTTCCATTTAAGTTTCTCATCTATAAAATTATAATATCCCAAAATAATTACATTATTGTTAATTATTTTTTAGTGCTCCACTGTGAAAAGGATTCTTTGCTTGACCAAACTTTAGTCAGGATTCTGAATCTTCTTCTAAGCACATCTGTGTGTTTACTGGTAAAATCTAATTTTTACAAAAACCCTGCACCCTTGATATTGGCTCACCCTCTACATCTGATGAATGATTCCTTATCTACCATTTCACAGGTGATGGCTTCTCACTCTGGCCTATGTGCAGCAAGAATCCACTTAGGTTGGTTTAACTAGAATCTTCCTTGCCCCCAATATCTCCTCTTAAGTAGTTTTTCATACATTGACCTCCTGTCCTGCTCCTTGGTTATTAATTCTCGCTTGCCCATGCTATATGCAAAGTTGAACCATATCTCTTTCTCCCCTACTGCAAAAATCCCATGGCCGTAGTCTGTATACCTATTGGGACGATCTGGAAAATTTCTTCTCTACTATGCTTTATCAAACATCAGGGAATTTTTTTCTTCATTAATTGTCATAGAATAAAGCACAAGACTTCGTGAAAGGAAAATAAAAACTTGATACTCCACCATGCCCAAAGGGAAAAAAAAAAGTAGGCTGAAAGTTGAGTTGTATGAGAAGCTGTCTTTCCTTTTTTCCTAAGCAGATAGCTACAGATAAAAGGTTAAATATATCCACAGGTAGCTACTCTGTGTTCAGCTTATCTTATGCAAAATGCCAATTTACTGAGCATGAGAAAAATACATAATTGACTCTTCCCTTACCTATTTTTTTTCTCTTGACAACATGTGGATTACCATGCCCTCCTTGTTGTCATTGTTGCTTCAGTCTTTTTCCCATCGGATTTGACCAACTCTACCCAACTTGGTGAAATCCAAATGAGAATTTCAAATTATGGGGAACAAGGCTTCTGAATTGGCTAAAATTCCACACAGCTGCAAAAAAAAAAAAAAAAAAAAAAAAAAA
>NW_012114566.1:2268596-2292649 GCF_000951035.1 Colobus angolensis palliatus
AATAAATAAATAAATAAATAAAAATTAGAGAAGGGTTCTAATGGCTTCTAATACACCGACCTCTTTAAGAACTCAGGATAAAGGTGCCACTCATCCCCTTTTGGGGTGTTCTGCTTTCTCTGTGGAATTTCAAGAGTCATGGGCAGATTCTTCTTAGGTCTAAAGCTCTGCTTTTTTGTATTGCATTACCTAACCTCTTTGGCTTTTGTGGGTACCAAAGATTATCTTATACTATGAGAGGATTTGACATTAGTGTGTGTAATTTTGGACAGGAACTACAATGTTAGTGATGGTTAGTGATAGGTTACAGGAACTATTAATTACTACAGGGGGGCTACTCATTTCTTTGCACATTTAGATAAGAAAATTGTACATGCTTTGTTTGCCCTGTTCCTTAAAGGGCTCCACACAAAAGCCAGTAATCTAATCAAGCTAAACTGAAAATACCAAGTATCAAACTCAGCGACTTGAACAAAACTCTTTATAAAGAAAATTTACAACTTTAAAGGAAATCTCCATTTTGTAAGAGCATCTGTATTTGTCTGTTCTCAAGCTGCTAATAAAGACATACCTCAGGTTGGGTGATTTATAAAGGAAAGAGGTTAAATTGACTCATAGTTCCATATGACTGGGGAAGCCTCACAATCATGGCAGAAGGCAAAGGGGAAGCAAGGCACATCTTACGTGGCATCAGGCAAGAAAGCTTGTGTAGGGAAACACCCCTTTATAAAACCATCAGATCTCATGAGACTATCATGAGAACAGCACAGAAAGGACCCACTCGCATGATTCAGTTACCTGCCACCAGGTCCTTCCCTTGGCACATGGTAATTATGGGAGCTATAATTCAAGATGAGATCTGTGGACACAGCCAAACCATATCAGCATCTCTGTCTCTGAATCTAAACCACTAGGAAGTATAACTAGAGTGAAGGCAGTAGCTTAAAGTTTACATAACAGAAATTTCCTTTGTTTCAATCTAATTCAAAATTAGATTGTGCCTTTGAGATGTTCATTTTCTACCTTGCTTCACCTAAGTCATGTCTTTGGGAATGCAAATTTAGAGTTGCATCTAGTTAGCAATTATTTAGGACATGAAACATATAATCAAGAAATTAATAGTCTAAAGTAGGGAAGGCAACATTTTTTAAACAAGCAAATGAAAAATCTTGAATGTATAAGACAGATCCGCCTCTGTCTGGGTCTGTTTATATGTGCCATATATTTATATGTGTTATGTAGAAATAATATGAAACTACCAGTTATATGAAAGAGCTCTAATTAATTGTCTAAAAGTAAGTGTTTGTCAAATTAATAGAAGCTAGCTCAGAGGCATTTCTGTTCACACGACTTTAGTAATCTTTGGTAAGATTAATTTGGTAAATTTAGTTTCAAAATTATCTTCAGTCATTTAAAATCATGTTATGTTAAATTAAGTAATCCAGGGTTTTTCACTGGAAATTAGTAGAATAGTAGGAAGGTTAGATGTGTTTTTGGTACTTTACAAAAGACATGAGGATGTGGTTTTTGCTTAGAAAAATGTAATTTTTTTTTCTAGTTTAAAGGACCTTTTTACTGGTGTTGAGATAGAAACCACCATTCACATCCAACCATTATTTTATAAAGTGATAAGTTTGTATTGATTTTTCATGGCTAGAGTTACAAAGTAAAAACTATAAGATCTTTATTTGTATGAGTGTGTATGTGTGCTTAGGTGTGTTATGTGTATGTACATGTGTTTCCCTATGTATTGTGGCCACAAGATACCAAATTAGGTTAAAAATAAAAGTACTCATAAATTCAGCAAATGAGCCCAAATGCATTTCAAGGTCACATGACTTAAGTAAATATTTAATAAATAAACTGGCTTTAAAATTATTGGTAAAATAAAATTAGAAATGTTTTCCGAATTGTCAATATATATTATTAGTTAGGTTTATTAGCAAGATGGTTTTATATTTATCCCTGCTAAATATTATAAGGTGTCAAGATTTTGGTGTGAGGCTTAAAAAACTTAAAAGCAGCTCAAAAAAGAATTATCTTTGTAAGTTTTTTATAAATAAAACATTTAATATTGTTGGTTTAGTGAAAATAGCTAAATCCTAAGTTATAGGCAAAAACAAAACAAAACAAAACACTGAACACATTTATTTAAACTTAAACTTTATACTTAGGTAAATACCTGAAATTCACAGACTATAAAATTGGCTAATAGGGAAATAACTTTAAATGATGACTATCACAGTTTTCATAAGTAATAGAGGTAAACTATTAAAAAACTAGTTAATTAGGTCAATGTAATGGTATAAGTGCTTATAAATAAACTTGTCATATACTTTAGAATCTAATATTAAATTAAATAATAGATATTTATTAAATATCTGAGAAATTTTTAATTTTTGTTTAATTATAGAACTTTCACAAAAAAATGCTTTTCTATACAAGGAAACAATTTTTCTCTAATTCAAAGGCTATTTGTAAAACAAGGTAAAAGGAACCAGTAAATAAGAGATGAAAAGAAAGTTATAAATATATAGAGGTGTTTTTATTAAGAAAGTTTAAAAGGTAAATTATATGAGAAAAAAATCTTGTATGGTAAATTTTTTTGTTCTAAAATAAATTGACTAATATTTAAGAAAAAGGGGTTTTAGGATAAAACAGGACATTCGAGCTTTTTGTCAATGGTTTGTGTAAGTCATAATAAGGTTTGTAAAAAGTGAATTTGTGGAAAAATAAACTTCATTTGATCAGATTGGGTATTAATTAAAAGGTAAGTATTTATAATACTGCTTCTAGAGATTGGACTTTGATATTAAAAATATACTAATAAACTAAAGAATTGATTAGAACAACAAAATCACAAGAGATTTCAATTTTTTTTTAACCCAACAGTTTACCTTTTACTGCATCTCAATGTTTCCAGCTTTCTCCTTCAACTTTTCCATCAGCCTCTATAACCTGTTTTTCTCAGATTCTAACGCGATTGTGGTCTGATGTGGTTTTTATCATAAAGGTTTAAAGAAAATGTTTCATTTCAATATAACATTCTGTGCTCTTGGCTTCCATGAAGTGAGAAACATTCACTTAAGACCCAGGACACACTCTTTCTATGTCTAATGAATTCAAGTACTATTTTCATTAGTTTTGAACTCTAAATGGACTCCCCATAGGGAAGAGCAATCACACTGCAGAAGGCCTTCTTTTCCTTTTTGATAACTGACCTAACAAACAGATTTTATGTTTTATTGAAATAATTTCCATATCATTGTTACTAATTTTTTTTGATTTGCCTAGGAAAACTGAGATTACAAAAGATTAGGGTTATTACATCCATGTAACTTTTCATATTGCTTTTGAAGTCCTTGTGCTCTTAAGTTACAAGACTTTAACTCCTGGGTCTAAAAAGGATACCAAGTACTGTGAAATCTTAAACACTGACACCAATTAGATGGTCATCTTCAGACTTAGGAAAGGATGACAATCAAAATAAACTATATTTGCGAGACACAGAAATTAAAACTCTTCAACCCCTCTAGGCCCAGGGGCTATCACAAAAGAGACGGGCCTGTGAGATTTTAAGGGTTGATTTTGAGAGACATAATTCGTTCAGTTTCTCTGTAAATTAAAAATCATTATCACAGGTACACTCATGCAAGACCAGCAGCAGGGCCCCTGTATCATATTAACAAGGTTTTCTTGGAGCATTCACCCATTATTTAACTTGAAAAAATAAATGAAAGACTATAAAAAGGTTTATAGAAATTATATCTTTTGGTCAAGATGATTAAAATTTTATAGATCTGTTTATAAGATTTGAGAGACAGATTTAATTGGCCTCATAATGTGTTCATTAGGGCTTATTATTTGGGAATGTAAGTCTCCTATCTCAAAGAATAAAGCCTTTTGCTTCTTTTTTTGAAGTCTTTGGGTTAACACTTTAACTAAATGAATGGCTTATTTTAGGGATCTCCAACCCCTGAGCCAAGCACTAATACGGGTTCCTGGCCCTTTAGGAACCAAGCTACACAGAGGTGGTGAACGGCAGGCAAGCAAGCATTACCCCCTGAGCTCCACCTCCTATCAGATCAGTGGTGGCACTACATTCTCACAGGAGCACGAACCCTAACGTGAACTGTGCATGTAAGGGATCTACGTTGCACTCTCCTTATAAGAATCTAATGCCTGATGATCTGAGGTGGAACAGCTTCATTCTGAAACCATCCCCGCCCCCTGCATTCATGGAAGAATTGTCTTCCACAAAACCAGTTCCTGGTGACAAAAATGTTGGGGACCACTGGCTGATTTTACAATAACCTGCGATACTATTTTGTGATATCAAGTAATTTAAACTTTTGATATTTGACAAAATTTCCAAAATGAAATATTAAATTTAGTCTTTTGACCTCATTAATTAGCTCATATTAGGTGCCCTGAAGTCCCAAAGAGATGCATTTGGCTTATTTAGTGTAATAATATGCAGGCAGTGTTGTCAAGTACAAAATGGTGTTTAACCTTCTTTGGATTAGATTTATATTATTTGGATTAAATAAAAACACATTGAAATAAATCTGTTATTTGTTTGTTTTCCAAAATTGTATGAGATTCTTATAATTCTGATATATCTTAGTATGTATTATTAGTAGTAATTATGGTTATAATGTAAAATTTTGGGATGCCACAGAAATAACCAAATTTCCCATCAGTTTATCTTTCACCATACTGTTCTAAGACTTTTGTCATCACAATTGTTGTTTCACTTTGATCCTTTTATAGGGTGACTTATAATCAGCTATATAATTAAGAGGAATTCTATAATCTAAATATAGGCTCCTAATAAATTAAGAGATTGTGCCATTGGAATATGGAGAAAAATTTCCAGAACTCTCATGGAGAGCTGATATGTTCATGAGGATTGCTGAACCAATATTAAGAAGAACAGAAGTTAAATTCATGGATTGAGCTAACAGAAGATGAAAATAATCTTTTATGACTTAAAAAATAATGTTTTTTTTTTTTTTTTTTGAGATGGTGTCTCACTCTGTTGCCCAGGCTGGAGTGCAGTGGCACAATCTCGGCTCACTGCAACCTCCGCCTCCTGGGTTCAAATGATTCCCCTCCCTCAGCCTCCGTAGTAGCTGGGATTACAGAGGCCCACCACCAAGCCCAGCTAATATTTTGTATTTCTTAGTAGAGACAGGGTTTCACCATATTAGCCAGGATGGTCTCGATCTCCCGACCTCGTGATCCGCCTGCCTCAGCCTCCCAAAGTGCTGCAATTACGGGTGTGAGCCACTGCACCCGGCCAGAAAGAAAACTTTTGCTGATTCTTTTTGTTTTGTATTTCAGATTAAAGAAAACTTTCTTATTTTAAGCATTTATAGCTTTTAACAATTGAGTATTCTCTAGTGAGCAGAATTTAAAACACAATTTATTTCTACATAATTTCTCTAATATTTAGAAACTACTTGTGAATATTCTTGATCTATGGCAATATAGTTATTTTCATAAATTCAATGAGAAACTGTTTTCTTTTACAACAGTACATAATTGAAGACACTGGTTATTTTACCAATGCTTTGACTGGAATGACATATTTTCATATAACCTTGAGAACATGAGGCTGACTTAGAGAGCTGATAAAAGGCCCCTGGGAAAATTGGTCTCACACTTTGTCTTTTATAGGGTATGCAAAGAATGCCAATTTCTGGCAGGCCTAGCAACCCCAAGTTTTATCAGGACCTTAAAAAGAGAGGAATTCACTCATTTCCCACAGGTATATGCAGACAAATAAATTTTTGGCTGAGCTTGAGGCTTTTAAAAACTGTTAATCTTAGATTCCTTATGGAAAAGTTTCCAGGAAAGCCAATTAAAAGAGAGATCCTATATGGCAAATAATTGTTTCTCCTGCAATTTATGCAAATAATCAAGCCAAGTATATAATAAGACAACAATTTATTTTACAAATTAATTGGTCTTACTATCTTTTTTTCTTTAATAAAATCGGGAAATTAAAGAGATAAAATTGTGTTTCAAAATAAACTATACTATACCTGTTACTAGATTCTTGCCTTGTCCAGTGTTTTTCAGTTTTTATTATTTTCTACAATTTGGACTGAATCCTAAAATTGTTCCAGCTGCAAGTCTCCAAAATAATGATTTTTTTTCTTCTATTGCCATTTTTCCTGATTTGAAAACACTAAAAATTAAGCTATGCTTTTCTTAAATTTCTGCAAATGGATAAAAGACGACTTAAACTTTCAAGGAAAATAACAACAACTTATTCATATGTATGAAACATTTTCATACCTGCCTACTGATTTATGGACTTCAGAATAGTATGGCTTCTGTCAGTTTTCCAGGATTGTGTTACCTTTTTGCTTTTTATTTTCCATCTTTTGCTTTGTTTTCTTTCTCTCTTACTCCTCCTATTTGTTTTCTTCATGAGACATGAGTCTTCACAACCTGCTAAAAACGAGTTTGCCTAATAACATGGGACCTATCCCTCTAGGAATAAACTGTTCTATCAGCAAAACATCAGAAAAAACCCAAGACCAGAGACTTGTTTTCTTCTAAACTTCTTTCTCCTAAAGATTTTAAAAGGAAAAAAGAGGAGAAATGTAAAACAAAAATAAAAACTTGGGACCCCAATTCACTGTGCCAAAAAGAAAAATTAAGCTTAAAGTTGAGTCATGCAAAAAGCTGTGTTTTCTTTTGTTGCTAAGCAAATAGCTACGAACAAAGGATTTAACATCTCCACAGGTAGCTACTCTATATTCAGCTGATCTTACGTAAAGTGCCAATTTGCTGAGCATGAAACAAATACATAATTGACTATTCCCCTACCTGCTCCTTTTCTCTTGCAACATGCACCATACCCTCCCTCTTTTCCCATCTAGACCACTTTTCCTCTTTAAATATTGAATCCCTTAAATTCATGTTTGAAGAAAGGCACAGACCACAGATTGATCTGTGATTCTGTATGTTTTTCTCCTGGACATGTCCTTAGCCGTGGCAAAATAAACTTCTGAATTTGAGACCTGTCTTAGATCTTTTGTGGTTTACAGCAGTGGCGCGATCTAGGCTCACTGCAAGCTCCGCCTCCCGGGTTCACGCTATTCTCCTGCCTCAGCCTCCTGAGTAGGTGGGACTACAGGTGCCCGACACCACATCCGGCTAATATTTTGTATTTTGTTTAGTAGAGACGGGGTTTCACCGTGTTACTCAGGATGGTCTCGATCTCCACTCACCTCGGCCTCCCAAAGTGCTGGGATTACAGGCGTGAGCCACCGCGCCCGGCTGAATTTCCATCTATTTAGTCAAACTTAGTTTCTCCTTTTCCCTCATTTTACTTTCAATGATTTAATGTTGGTGAAGATAATAATGACATTAATGCCTAATATTTATTTAACATTTACTATGTGCCAGAGCTGTTTTTCTCACTTTTACATGAACTAACTCACTTAAACCTTAAATTATAGCAAGAATAATTATAATGCCCTTTGTGCAAATGAGAAATTAAAGCTAAATGAAATTAAGCTAATTTGTCCCAAACTGCACGGCTCTAAAGTGGAAGAGCTCAAATTTGAATTTACAGCGTCTCTCAGATAGGTACCCAATAGTTAGTATTTCTATTGTACACTTGCCATGATGCTCTCCCTTGTATTAGTCCCCAGTGTCTATTGTTCCCATCTTTATGTCCGTATGTACTCAACCAGCTTCTCATTGTTTCTGCAGCTGAACAACTCGTAGATCCTTTTATCAGCCTGTCGAACTTTTTTTTTTTTTTTTTCAGATGAGATCAGGTGCATTCAAGACAGTACAGTCATAGACCTACTTTTGTTTTTAACTGTTGGCTTACTGAACCAAAGCAGCTGAATTTGACACAAGTTTCATGTCATTTCTTTCTAGGATTACCTCCTCCTTCTGGGCTTGAGATACTGAACGAGTAACACCTAGCCTCATCTGAACCCGCAGATATATTTTTTACTTAATAAATTTTGTATTTAAATGAGATCCATTCTCCTTAATAAGGATGTTGATAAATAAGTGAGCATACAGAAAACCCATCTTATTACAAAAGCTGTGTAATACCCTTGATTATGTTCTGTACATGACTAAAGACAAGGGAAATGGCAGCTAGTTATTTCGCCATTATTTGTCAAACTGGAGCCTCTTACTTTTCTTTCAAGCAGATGGAGTTCTACCTTGATACAATTTTTTAAAATGTATTTAATTTGCTAATTAATTCATTTTTAAATACAGATATATGTTATGAACATTGATATGATTGAAGTCACTCTTCAGGGCTTCTCTGGGGCCCATCGTAATAACTGTGCATCCCTTCAGAGTGATGTTAACAGTCTGATGTATCTACCTACCTGTCTAGTTATCTACTAATTCATGTCTTTGAAGCATTACAAAGAAAAAATAAGTTACAGATAATACACATTCCTAAACTCTCCAATATTCATATCATTAGAATAAATTCAATAAATGTTTATGGGTTTTATTGTTTTTTGATTTTTGAGATAAATTTACACAGAGTGTGTTAGTCCATTCTTGTATTGCTATAAAGAAATACCTGAGATTGGGCAATTTATAAAGAGAAGAGGCTTAACTGGCCCACAGTTCCACAGGCTGTATGGGAAGCATGATTCTAGCATCTGCTTGGCTTCTGGGGAGGCCTCAGAAAACTTATAATCATGGTGAAAGGCAAAGTGGGAGCAAGGGTCTTACATGGCAGAAGCAGGACCAAGAGAGAGAAGGGGGAGGTGTTACATACCTTTAAAACAACCAAATCTCATGATAACTCACTATCACCATGAAAAACACCAAGGGGGATAGTGTTAAACCATGAGAAATCTCCCCCATGATCCAATGACCTCCCACCAGACTCCACCTCCAACATTGGGGGTTAAAATTGAACATGAGATTTAGGTGAGGACACAGATCCAAACCATATCAGAGTGAAGTGTACAATCTTGATTACCCCTGAATACATTTTTTTTGAGGTAGAGATCTTACTTTATTACCTGGGCTTGTCTGAAACTCCTGGGCTCAAGTAATTATCCTGCCTCAGCCTCCTGAGTAGCTGGGACTACAAGTGTGCACCATCATGCCTAGCCCAGTTGAGTAAGTTTTGACATATGCATATACAGATTAATGTGGCCAAATTCAGATGAATAAAATAATACAGTATATACATTTTGGGATAAAGTTTCTTTCATTAGTATAATGTTTTAAAGATTCATCCATATTGTTGTGACTACTTTTGCTTCATTCTTTTTATTGCTGGTTAGTATTTAATTGTATGAATATATAGTAGTTTGTTTCTCTGTTCTCCTATTCATGAGCACCTAGGTTGTGTCTAGTTTTTGGCCACTGTGATATATCAAGCTATCATGAGCATTCTTAGAAAAATATTTAGTGAACATATGCTTCTCTATCTCATGGGTAAAAACCTATAAGGAAAATTGTTACATTATAGGACATATGAATTTTAGATTTATAAAAAACTGTCAGAACATTTTCAAAGTGTTTTACACTCCATGAACAATTAAACAGTGTTCTGATTACTCTGCATCTTTGTCAATATTTAGTATTATTATCACAAACTTGTTTGTTTACTTTAGAAATTCTGGTAAATGTTATCTTCTTAATCACCAATGATGTTGAAATCATTTCATGACCTTATTGGCCATTTGTATATCTCCTTTTGTGAAGTGATCGTTCTATTTTTTGACCATTAAAAAAATTTGTCTTTGTCTTTTTATTGCTGATTTATAGACTTTTTCATATATATATGAAAAAATATATATTCATATAGATAAAAATTATATTTCTATGCAGTTATACCTAACCACATATAGATTCCATATATATATTTCAAACTTATGTTTGTAAAATATTTTCTTCCAACTATGAATGCTTATTCATTTTCTCAATGGTATCTTTTGATAAGCAAAGTTTTTAAAATGTGAAAACTCATTTAGCTTTTATTTTTTCTTTTATGGTTTTACTTTTTTGTGTCCTGTCTAAAATACCTTTGCATACTTCCAAGTTGCAATGATACTGTTTTCTCTTTTTTAAAAGCATAAATATTTAACTTTAATGCTTAGGTCTCCAACTCATTTAAATTTTGTGTATAGTGCAGCTTCAGTTAGTTTATTTTTTATTAAAATCTCTAGTTGTTTCAGCATATTTTGTTAAATAGATTTTCCTTTTCTCATTGGATTGCTTTGCAACTTTATTGAGAATTGGTTGACTATATAATTGAAGGATTATTTCTGAGTTCTCTATTCTCTTCTACTAATTTGTCTACCTTTATGCCAATATCATTCTGTGGTATTTACTGTAGCATTATGGTAACATTTAAAATCCTGTAAGTTTTTTTTTTAATTCAGGATTGCTTTGAATACTCCAAATTTTTGCATTTTCACATCAACTTTGATTCATCTTGATTATTTCTAAAAAAAAAGTCTGCTGGAATTCCAGCACTTGCATTGAATCTATAGATCAATCTAAATTAATTCATGTTTTAACAATATCCAGTATTCCAATCCATAAACATCATATATTTTGCCATATATTTACATGTCCTTTAACTTTTTTCAACAATGTCTTGATGCTTTCAATGTACAGGTTTCATTTTTGTTAAATGTGTTCCTGAGTATATTATATTTGATGGGTAATCTTTCTTTTACTGCTGTGAAACTTTTCTCTATCTTTGTTTTCTGCCAGTTTGGCTATACTGCAACTAGTGTGATATTCTTCATATTTATTTACTGAATGTCTTGATTATGAAATTTAGTGTAATTCATCAAATGTGGACATTATTTAGCAATTTTTTTTTGAGAGATTTTTTCTTGCCTCGTCCTTTTTCTCTTTTCAGCAGTTTTCTATGTCATGCCTAAGTTGTGTTTTCTTTTACTTTTTTTCTGCTTAGTCTTCATAGGATTAGTGATCTGTGTCAATGTTTTTCCACCCATTTTGGAAAGTTCTCAGATATTATTTCTTACAATATTTTTTCTAGCCCCATTCTTATATTTTTGCCTTCTAAATCCATTTATACATATGTTAGACCTTCTCACTGTACCTTTATATTTTATACTCTCTCCTAATAAAATTTACATATGCTTTCTCTTTATGCTTTATTCTGGAACTTTTCTTTTGATGTATAGTTCAATTTACTAATTCTTACTTTAGCTGTATCTAAGAAATCATTATACCTTGGTATGAAATTACTTATTTATTTATATGTTCCATGATTTTTATCTGTTTCATTTCTGTCTCTCTACCTTCCAAGTTAATCAAGCCTACATTCAGTCTCTCATCTCATCAACTCTTCCCCTGAAATACCCCAGAGGAAATGATGGTTCTTATTTTCTTGGGACCGTAACATTTCCTGAGTTTTGAGATATTTTTTCACCATCTTATTAGATTTCTATGTCTTCAATCATATATTTTTAACAGACTTTTTAAAGGGCAGTTTTCAGTTTCTAGAAACACTGAGGGGAATGTACTGAGAGTTCACATATGCTACCTCCCCACCTCCATACACACACACATGCGCGCGCACACACTGCACACCACACACAGTTTCCCATATTATTAACTTCTTGCATTGGTGTTGTAAGTTCATTACAACTGATGAATCAATATTAATACATTATTCTTAACTAAAGTTTATAGTCTACATTAGGATTTACTTTTTGCATTCTTCATTCTATGGATTTTAACAAATGTAAAATGACATGTATCCATCATTATAGTATCATACAAAAGTTTCATTGCCTAGAATTCCCTATGCTCTACCTATTCATTCTGTTCCCCCTATCATCTCAAAATCATGATCTTTTTACTGTCTCTATAGTTCTCCTTTTCCAAGATGTCTCAGTAGGCTAAAGAGTGCTAGAGTTGGGGGCTAATCTTTTCCCATGCTGGTTAGGCTCTGGTAAAACCCAAGGTACTGAACATTTTGGCACAATTGTTTTGCTTGAGGGCAGACTTTTGTTAAAGAGAGCAGAATGCCCTGGCATATTTCAGAATGGTTACCTTTCCTGCCCTCTTGCCAGAAGCACAAGGGAGTTTTCCATTGATTTCACCCTGAGAACCTGGAGGAGCTCCTGAATGTAAAATTTTGTAAAGTATTTTATTTCCAAGCTATCCATGTTGAGCTTGCAGCAATTCATCAACTACTATATATTTAGTATGTTTCCTCTGGTACTGGCCCCAGCAGCAGGCTTTTACTTTTGGGCTTCTGGTCTGGTGGCTATGATTCTTTGTATATTCCTGCCCCTCCAATTTTGGGGGAGCAGTTCGCCCTATGACTCAAATGCTCTAATAGATTTAAGAAGAGTTGTTTAGCTCTTCTAAATTTTCAGTTTGTTTAGCTTTTTGTCTAGCTTCTTGCACGCCAGTCCAGAAAGAGAAGGTCAACAGAATAATCCATACAATTAAAAATTTTTTTTTTTGCCAATGTTTTATCTGAATTGGATCGTTGGCTTAAATTATATACTATTACCTAAAGCAGAAGTCTTCTTTATTATCTATGTTAACCTTCATATCAGCTCTATGAATAATTGATTAATGCATTATTCCTTGGATGTTTCTGTTAATACCATGTTTCTTTGTCTGCCTATATTTCTCCCTTAGTAGCTGAAATGCCTCTCAACTACTGAACCTAAACTTTAAATAATTAGTGTTTCTAAATTCTACTCATCCTTTACAATCTAATTGAAGTAGCTCTTCTTCCATTAAATATCAAAAGCATTACCTTCCTCCTTAAATACTCTCAGCACTCTATTTGCACTCTTCATCACTTCCTTTCGTGCATTACTTATTTGTGTGCAGATAGGTCACTATATAGTTATAAAAGCATATCTTCCCAAATATTAATTTTTTATTTACCTCAAGAATCAAATTTAGTGCCACATAACTAATAAAATATGCTTAGTCAGGTTTAACACTATGTCTCACATCTTAAAAGAATGAAACTTAACGAAGCCTAGAACCAATTCCTGTGCTAGGTGACTGAATCAAGATTGAACAATACTAACTTAGAAACTGCTTCCTGTAACTTTTCTATAAAATCATCTTCTCCTGTGATCTTAAATCCCCATTCTCTGTTGGCTATCATAAATATGATCACGAATTAAACTGTATTTAATGTCTAGTAATTGAATATCCTTTTCTTGTTCTAAGACTTTTTTTTCCCCAGAATTAGCAATGTCAGCAGGGCAGGAAGCAGGAAAGAAGAGATGAGGTAAATAATTAGTTGGGTCCCCTAATAAAGAGCAGTGGATGCTCATAGGTTTTATGAGAAAAAAAGGCTCTATGACAATTAAATGGGAAATGCTAGATCAAGCAAAAATAAGTGCTTATTTTTAAATTTACATTGAAAACTTCCAAGATGAAGCTATAGTTGGTTTAACTTCTTTGTGCAGAAAACCCATTTCTAAGAGATAACTCAAGGGACCAGTGTGCCCAACCTATTTTGTGAAAAGCTTACCTAGATATTAAACTTTATCCTGAACCTTAGAAACTGTCTGCCTTCAAATTAGGATAAATGTAGGTAAGATGGCAAATGTAAAATATCATTTTTTCTATGTTAAAGGAAAGCTAAGCTTTTCCACAATAAAAGGGAAAATTGAGTTGAGATGTAATAACGTGATTTTTTTCCCTCAAAATAGAAATGTCTATTAGAATGTGCATTAGTCATACCTTTGCCATATCTACTTTTGGTTTTCACACCTTACAAAATGATTAAGAGAAATAAGACAGGGTCAAGAAAGTCATAAAAGTAATTAAAGAGTTGTAAATCAAAAACTTTGTGAAAAAAATTAAGGGTACTATGGCATTTAATGTAAATAAATTTAATTCTACAAATACATATCAAGTATGACTCTCCAGTCTTCATGGTTATGTAAGAGAGAATATACAGAATAAGTTATGCAAAGAACAAGTAGCTTTAGCATTTAAAAAAGATGTATTTCTGTGGGTCAATTATTTGCCATATCTTCTTATTGGAATACTGCTTGGCTGGTAGGTAGTATAGTGTGAGTAGTTAAGAGGACAGAGATTGGCCTTAGATAGATCCAGTTTATGTCCCAACTTCCATATATACTTGCTATAAGAATTTAGATGAAATGTTATGTTTTTCTGTGTGCTTTCATTTTCTCCACAGAGGGGAGGATATAATGAATGGCACCTAACTTAGTGGATTAGATGAAAATATATCTGATATGTATATATACAGTGCTTACCTCTTGGCTATTGGATATTGAATACTTAATTATAATTTTTGTCTATAATAAATTAGATTTGAAACATATCATATAAAATTGCACATTATGTAGGTCTGTAGAGTAATTGTTCTGCCTCTAGATATCAAAAGGGAGGCAGTCGTGTGAGCTAAGAGAAATGCCTATTATTGGAAGAAGTAATAAATACATGATAATAATAGCCAATAAGTATTGAGCGTTTACTATGTGACAGCTTCTACTATACCATCTCAAATATATTAATTCATTTAATTTTCACATAAACTCTATGATGTGCTTATTTCTATTATGCCTAATTTATAGATGAGAAAGAAAGAGACATTAGTAGCTTGCACAATGTCACATAATAAGGGTAGAACTAGAATTCGAACCCAGGAGTCTTGATCCATTAATCCAATGTCAAGCATGGCAAGGCAAATACATTTAGAATTTTTTTTTCCATACTGGTATAGACAGATCTCCATCTAATGTGCTTTAAGCATGTTTATTGATATATTAAATTATATACAGAGAGAGAGCATATCGACAGCTGAGAAATCTTTTAAATTTTAGGATATCAACATAAGTAGCATTCTTAATATATGGTTTAAACACGCATGCAAACCCACAATATATTCTTACCCTATTGACAATAAAACAAAATTGCCATTTCCACAGCAACTGTGGATTTGGTCTTGACCAGTTTGTTTTGGAGCTTTTGTGTCTTAATGATGCCAGTAATTTTAGTGTACTGTAAGTGAATTATTTAATCTTTTTCTTCTTTCAGTTGCTCTTCTTAGTATAATTAAGATAGATACATTGTTTAATTTTTGTATCTGGGATTTTATCCATTTTGACATTAGTTGAGAAATTTAATGATTACAGGCAAAAGGAGAATATTTGCTTAAAGAAAGAATGTATAGACAATTCTTAGCTATTAATGACTCTAAACCCATTATTCTTAAAAGTTTTAAGTGTTTGAAAAGATGCTGGTTTTCCATGCCTGTTTTTTTTATTTAATTATTTTGCATTATTTAGCATTATTTAGTAATTCAGAATGCAAAAAGTGAAAGGAAAAAAAAGCTTTGAATGGAAAAAAGATTCTCAGACAACAGTCCATGTACCCTGCGTTTGATAATTTAGATACAGTTAAATAATTGATAAAATAAGAAATAGTACAATTTTAAAAACACTGATTTTCAAAATTAATTATGATGTAAATAGAATGCATCCCAAATATTAAAAATTACAAAGTGGCTAACACATATGTGAAAAAAAGTGGCCATGTAAGTATCTCAATCCTATATGCATACATAAGTATTCTCACCCATCTACGTCAGTTTCAAAGACGTGGTGACAAACAGAATAACACACCACGATGACACAAGTTCCTACCTCACGTGATGCACAGCACAGTTTCTCTGGTGGATTGCATTACTTAGGCCTGAATGATAAACAGAGACAAATGATATAGAGGATATGCAGCAGTCAAGGCTAAAACTTTTTTTTTAGCTCTGTAGGTGTCAACCTTTGCCTAGATGCTACAGAAGCCAGAAGCCATTTTAGGCAAATAAGGTATAATTAGCTTACGGTCCACTAAACAAGAAGGGAAATGGAAGGGAAATGAAAATATGCTAATCTCTGTTTTCCTGTGTTTATATGCTTTTTGTTCTTTTGGCATTTGAGCTGTCAATTTACACTTAAAAGTTAGGTTGCATTAAATACAAAGATTATACTCATTTCGTTTCTTTTGCCTTCCCATAAATAGTAGGTGATTTAAGTTATCAGATTCTAAGTCAATGATTTAATCTTTTTTCTTTTAGTTGCTCTTCTTAGTATAATTAAGACAAATACATTGTCTAATTTTCACATCTGGGTTTTTATGCATTTTTGATGTTAGCTGAGAAATTTAATGATAACAAGGAAAAGATTTACTTGAAGAAAGAATTTATAAACAATTGTTAGCTATTGTGACCCTAAATGCATTATTCCTTAAAGTTTTGTACCTGTTGTTGTTGGTGTTGTTGTTGTTTTGAGATGGAGTCTTACTCTGTTGTTGCCCAGGCTAGAGGGCAGTGGCACCATCTCTGCTCACTGCAACCGCCACCTCCTGGGTTCAAGCGATTCTCCTGCCTCAGCCTCCCAAGTAGCTGAGATTACAGGCATATGCCACCACGCCTGGCTAATTTTTTGTATTTTTAGTAGAGCTGGGGTTTCACTATGTTAGCCAGGATGATCTCTATCTCCTGTCCTCGTGACGTGCCTGCCTCGGCTTCTCTAAGTGCTGGGATTACAGGCATGAACCACTGCACCCAGTCTCTTAAAGTTTCAAGTGTTTGAAAAGATACTGGTTATCTATGCCTGTTTTTTATTTGATATTTTGCATTAACAGCAATGTCTTTTTCCCAAAATATTAATTGGATATTAAGTTATTGGTGATTTACATTTACTCCTATTGAGACCACATAATTTGACACGAAAAAATTGTGATGATATTAGAAGTTATAATAAAATATGTTTAACACAAATAAAAATAATAGTATTTAGCCTACAACAAACAAAAATTCACTTGTACCTATTAACCAGTCAGCAAGGATTCGCTGAGGTTTTACTTTGTATATTCACCACTAGCCTAAGTAAAAGTATAGGTAACCAATAATTTCAGAGAGTGTGCTGTGTATCTGTCATTATGCTAAGCACTGTGAATAGGCATCACATTTATTTTTCAGAAAGTTCAAGTAAATTTGCTATTATATTGAAACTGCCAGTGCAAAATTAACTGAGACAGTGAAAGAGATTGAACCCAATCAACTCCATCTTGCTTCTAACCTCCAAGTTGTCCTTGTTCACTTCTGGGTGTATGCACAACTAACTTTGGGAGGAACTTAACTTATAGTTTGTAGTTTAAAACAAAGACGGTACTAGCCCTTTCCCAAACAAACCCCCTTCCTGCCTGGGACTAGGCTGCCTTTGTAGGACTTTCTGTAACCGCTAAATTAGAAATTATGGTTTAGGAGTCATGCAGCTGAACACTACAAGATTCTGAAGCCCCCTAACCTGCTCCTAAGATCGGTGCTTGAGATATTTTGCAGATCCTGCACTTGACGGATAAGCTGGCACCACCCAGATCTATAAACGGGCCCATCTGATCTTGTGGCCGCCAACCCAGGAACTGACACAGCACAAGAAGACAACTTCAACTTCCTATGATTTCATCTTCAACCCAACAAGTTAGCACTCTCGACTCGCTGGCCTTCCCCCACCCACCAAATTATCCTTAAAAATTCTAATTCTTGAATGCCTAGGGAGAATGATTTGATCAATAATAAAACTCATATCTTCCACACAGCTGGCTATGCATGAATTACTCTTTCTCTATCTCAATTCACCTGTCTTGATAAATTGGCTTTCTCTAGGCAGTGGTTAAGGTGAACCCATTGTACGGTTACAATATTCACTTTACACAGAACGTAATTGAGATACTATAACTATAAGTTATTACTGGCCCAAGTCATAATGCTAAGAAATTGAGTGGCCAGGATTTGACTCTAGTACTAAATGCCTCTAAAGTTTATACTCTTTTTAACCACACCATGTTTTCTGTCTTCAGTATGGAGGTGAGAAAACTAAAATAAGGGAAATATACTTTTTTAATCCACATCATGTTCTCTGCCTTCAGATTCGTAGTGAGAAAACAAAAATAAGTGAACGAAACAGAGAAAACAGGTGTTAAATGAAGTTTAGCCTAAAGCTGACTCTATACATATATTAAGTTTGGCTCAAAGGTTTCAATGTACATAATGAACTGTAACCTAACTGGATGCATAAACAGACTGTAACTTACACTTATACTAATCACTAAGTTTTGGCTAAAGGCTGCCCATTATTGAAGCCATGTTCAAATAAGGCAAATGTTGAAGTGTAACCAATCCAGCTGTTTTTGTACCTGTGTTCTGTTTTCTGTAAATTACTTTCCCTTTTCTGCCTATAAATTTTTTCTGACCATGTGGCAGTGCTGGAGTCTTTCTGACCTTATTCTGGTTTGCTGAGGGGCATGAGGGAGGGATTCCCAGTTTACGAATTGCTGTTTGCTCAATTAAACTCTGTTAATTTAATTCATCTAGAGTTTTTCTTTTTACACAGGTATCAGCAAGAGCCAGGACATTTGGAAAAGGATAGCTAAATCACTGTGGGAAAGAGAACGATGAGAGATCTATTTCTATAAGTATTGTGTATTCAGGCTAAAAATACCTTTAAAGTCCAATGATTGGGGAGGGAGGTAAGAGTGGAATAATGTTGCATATTATATAACTGGTCATTCACAATCACTTAATTATGTTTGATAGATTTCAGTAAAATTTTCAATAGTTAAAGATAGGGGATTATGGTCAGGGGCGGTGGCTCATGCCTATAATCCCAGCACTGTGGGAGGCTGAGGAGGGTGGATCACTTGGGGTCAGCAGTTCAAGACCAACCTGACCAACATGGTGAAACCTCATCTCTACTAAAAATACAAAATTAGCCAGGCGTGGTGGCACATGCCTGTAAGCCCAGCTACTCGGGAGGCTGAGGCAGGGGAATCGCTTGAACCGAGGAGGCAGAGGTTGCAGTTAGCCAAGATCATGCCATTGCACTCCAGCTGGGCAACAAGAGTGAAACTTGGTCTCAAAAAAAAAAAAAAAAATTACTGAGAAGTGAAGCCAGCTGGGCTTCTGGGTCAAGTGGGGACTTGGAGAACTTTTGTGTCTAGCTAAAGGATTGTAAATGCACCAATCATCAATCTGTAAAATCACACCAATCAGCACTCTGTATCTAGCTAAAATATTGTAAATGCACCAATCAACACTCTGTGAAATGGACCAATCAACACTCTGTAAAATGGATCAATCAGTGCTCTGTAAAATGGACCAATCAGCAGGATACGGGTGGGGCCAAGTAAGGGAATAAAAGCTGGCCACCCAAGCCATCAAGGGCAACCCAGGTCCCCTTCCAGGCTGTGGAAGCTTTGTTCTTTTGCTCATCATAATAAGTCTTGCTACTGCTTACTCCTTGGGTCTGCACTACCTGTATGAGCTGTAACACTCACTGTGAGGGTCTGCGGCTTCATTCCTGAAGTCAGCCAGACCATGAACCCACCGGGAGGAGCAAACAATTCCAGACACACCACCTTTAAGGGCTGTAACACTCACTACAAAGGTCTGCAGGCTTCATTCTTGAAGTCAGTGAGACCAAGAACCCACCAGAAGGAATAAATTTCAGACACATTACTACTTACTTTCTTGCCTTCTGCTTCACTAACAGGTATGAAAATGAAAAATAAAAAAAAGCAAGTGTCAGATGAACCCTGCCACATACACACATATAAAGGCATTGGCAAGTAAGCTCATAGACATGTATTCATAAAACTTGTCCTCTCAACTCAGCTTGCTCTGCCTTTTCAGGCATTCCACTAACAAATTGCATGAAAACTTCACTCAAGGTAACCAATCTTCTATTCTATTTTTGGTTAAAATATACTTCCACAAGTGGCTTTACTTGGGATTTAGTCATTCCAGGTGGAAAATGATGTTCTGGCATTTATTATGCTAAACAGCAAACTTACTAGGATTGCACTGAGATAAAACCTGGTTGCTTTTTCAAATGGTGACTGTATATCCCTAGGGTGGTGGTAATGGTGGGGTGTGTGTGTGTGTATTTATGTGTATTTCAATCAATGCCTCAATTGAAGAGTTTCAGGGAAAATTACAGAAAAATATAACTATTACATAGGCTTAATGGTGCTCTTGAAGCCATTACCTGGAATTCTGAAAATAACTTACCAAGGTAAGAAAGGAGGAGGTTCTATGAGAGAACTGGCATGCTTGGAGATCTGTAGGTAGGACCAAGCTTTGTGTTTTTATTAGATGGTGCCCAACTCTTTAGAAAAAAAATATAATGAATTTTACAATCCCTAGGCTTGCTCTCCAACTTTGGCTCATGTCAAAGTTGATCACAGAAGCATATCTTTGAAGGATAGTGGCGGTACAAGATCAGGTCACATAGCAATTAAGGAAGACCCTTTTAAGGAGTGGAGAGGAGAGGAGACAATCTCTAGAGGATTCCTACGTTTTCAAGTAAATTTCTCCCAGTGAAAGTTTTAGCAAATGAATGAATTGCCTAAGGAGTCTGTTTTGGAACTGCAGGACAAAGGCTCTTTAGCTTTGGGTTTCTAGGTGTCACAGAGTGTGATTATGTTGCCTCTCAACTAAGATTCCTCTCAGCCTTTGTGATTCTAAAAATGAGGAAGACTTTGAAAAAACACTTTGTAAAAACACTTTATAATCTTTTTCAGTGATTTCTTAGTAATGCATTTCTCAGGAACTAGGCCCTAAGGCCACCTTCTAGAAGGTACCACTTTAAAACAAGTTTCCTTTGAAAACTCTGTCTCCTTAATAACCTTTTATTGTTCCTTTAAAAAGGGTTGATGTTGCAGGGCAAGTCCCAGAGAAACTAAGCTCTGTCTGCCTTTTCTTTTGGTGGTAGTTACTTCCAAATGATTGGTGTTTTTTATTATTGTACTACAGGCACAGCAGCTAGAATTATTTCAGGTATGGATTTTACAAAAGGAATAATCCATTTAGTAATTGCAAACATTTCTCTCCATTAAATATGAAGTACAATAAACTGTTTAAATAGACAGGAACATATATGACTTAAATTTTCAGGCCATGTTTAAAATATAAAATGCACCAGCTAAAGGAAGTAAGTGTAAAAAGAAATAAAAAACAAAGACTACAATACACATTATTATCACCTTAAACTTTTATCAGATTTTTTTTTTTCTCTAAACATTGGCTTATTACATTTTTCTCACTCCTGATATGCCTCTGGCTTCCTTTACAACTTCTGGTTGAAGGATGTCAACTTAAATTAAGTTATAATAATACTATCCTTGTTAAATTCCTCTTAAATACTGCTCTGCTTCTTATGCTGAAGCAGAAAATACTCTCAATGATATTTTTTATGAAATAAATTGTTCTTCAATCATTTATTTCCAAAGATCAGTTTTAACTATTGATTTCTCCCAATTCGAAAGACTTTGAACTATCTTGGATAAGGGTGATGTATGATGTTACCAATTAAGAAGACAAGATGAATAAGTAAATGAGTAAAAGACAAAATACCTGCCAATTATTAATTACTTATTAAATGACAGTCACTAAAGTAAAAATTACATGCATAATGTCAGGTATCTTTATGATAACTGAAATAAGTATTATTTCCATTGCGTTGAGAATGTGGAAACCCAGAAATGCTAACCAAATTCTACAACATCACACAGCTGGTTAGTAGTGATACCTATGGACAGGAGACAGAAACACCAGTGGAAGAGGGCAGTTCCCGGGCAAAGGCCCGGCCCTCAAGCCTGAAGATGGGCAGCCCTAAGTGAGGATCCGCATTCCTGATTTTGCTCCCAGAAAGTTGCCTTTTGAGCCACGACACCCCCTATCCTGTACCCATATAAACCCCAAACCCCAGACTCCGGAGGCAGACCAGCAGGCGAGGAGATGAGGAGACAAGCAGATGGACGGTAGAATGGCACGGCAGAGAAAGAGAGAAGAGGCAGCAGAGAAAAGAAAAGAAACATCTGCATGCAGAGAGGAGTTTGCTTGGGGGCAGTTGGAGAGAGGTTCGGCAGCTAGACAACCAGGCTCCAGGGGAAGATCACCTTCCCACTCCATTCCCGGCTTCTGGCTGCCCATCCCGCTGACAGCCACCTCCACCACTCAGTAAAACTCCTGCATTCATCCTTGGAATCCGTGTGCTATCCAGTTTTTTTCAGGAAACTGGACAAGAGCGTGGGATATAGAAAGCTGTCACACTGGCCCTCTGCCCTTGCAGAAAGGCAGAGGGTCCTTTGAGCTGATTAACACTCAAGTCGTCCATGAACTGCAAGGCTAAAAGGGCACAACACGCCCACTTGGGCTCGTTCACCTGTCTGTCTGCGTGCTTCCCCTCCCATAAGGGCTTTGAGCAACTGCAAGGACCTAACAGACCACACCCGTGCCATAGGTCCTGCGATGGGGGTCTGGGAACTCTCCGGTTTCAGTAGCAGAACTGGAATTTGAACACAAACATATCGCATATCTTCTTTTTCTATATTTCACTAATTTCAAAATCCCCTTCAATTAAATGACCTGTTTTTGGAACTGAATACCCTATTTTTAAGTTTCGTTTCCTATTCCTTCTGCAGTGATTTGTATTAACTTTTTAGTAACGAAATAATAACCTTTACTCTTCTTCTTTCCACCAGCCATGTCCTTGCATTTCTAGCTTACCTAATTACGTTTGCTTAGAAGTTCAAGAGACTAAATCTGGAGACAATTCAGATGTCTGTACAATTCTCCCCCACCAGCTTACTTCAGGGAGTGGCTAATTTACAAGCTGGTTGCGCCCAAGGTGGCAAGAACCCGTTCACCAGATTGCAACAAATCAAATAGACCTGCATTGCCTCAAGCACCCCACATGCCCTCCATACCAAACTTCTCTTTCTTTAACCCTAGCTTTTTGCCTAATAATTTTGACACAGTTTTGTTTAGGCAAGAGCCTGAATAGCTTTCCCACTGCTAACTTTGGAAAATAAAATAACTTTCCTTCTACCACACCTTGTCCTTGTTATTTGATTTTAAAAGCAGGAGTGGCTCGTGCATTTGGTTACATTTTCAAGCATCTAGAGACTCTTATTCATTCTGCATAATCACGAATTTTTCGGACAACATCCATATGTTAGATATCCTACTTTTGTTACTGAGAGTAAATATATATTTTTAAAAAACATTTCAGAGAAAAAACAATAATTTTAGCCATAGCTGTCATTATATCATTCTCCTTCTCAACATCCAAGAGCTTCTGAGTATTGCTCCTTTCCTTGAATTTCAGGGTCCCTTATAACCTGGGCTTAGCTTAGGTCTTATACTGCCTCACACTCACTTCTAAGATGCATGATTGGCTGGGGCGCTGTGAGTCATGCCTGTAATCCCAGCACTTTGGGAGGCCAAGGCGGGTAGATCACCTGAGGTTGGGAGTTCGAGACCAGCCTGGCCAACATGGAGAAACCTTGTCTCTACTAAAAATACAAAATTAGCCCAGCGTGGTGGCACATGCCTGTAATCCTGGCTACTTGGGAGGTTGAAGCAGGAGAATCGCTTGAAGGCAAGAGATGGGGGTTGCAGTGAGCAGAGATCACGCCCATTGCACTCCAGCCTGAGCAACAAGAGAGAAACTCTGTCTCAAAAAAAGAAAAAAATAAATGCATGATTTATCCAGAGATTGCAAACTGGTAGTTGCCACATTCTCATGACAGATCCATTTTTTTATTTGGCCTGAGCTTATTTTATCATATATATCTACACACACACACATATACACACACACATACACACATATATATATACACACACATATATATATATTAATGTTATGCATCATTATTGTGAAGATTTAACAATCAAGCTCTTTCATATACAAATCAAGATATTTTACTTCTTGTAAAACATTAGAATATATGGCAAATTTAGGCTTAGATTCTTGTGTGGCAGCAATCCACAGAAGATGAGAAAAATTATTTTTGTATTTATATTTTCTGTCAGGCCCTTGGTCACATTTAAATTTTAGACAATTTAGCTAAACTACTCTGCTGCATTCACTTCATGGCACATACCATGAGCTTATCCCTCTGCCCATTGACGTTCTACTTATTTTTTAGATTAGAGTTAAAGTTATCTCTTACAAACCCTTCCCAAATCCCCTTCC
>NW_012114566.1:2293374-2301254 GCF_000951035.1 Colobus angolensis palliatus
TGTTTCATTGTTAAGAAGCTGGGAGCCATGCTAAGTTCTTATATTTGTTATATTAATGTTTTGCTTTTGGTGGGGAGAGGGATTGGCTTTTATTTTTGTCCTTTTGAAGAAATTCAGATATTTATTTTTTATTCTCCAGAGTACTGAAATTTTATGCTGATGTGCCTTGGTGTAGATCTAGCCATGATCCTGTGTACTTGGTGGGCATTTTGAACCTAGAAATTTCTGTTCAGTTTTGGGAAATCTTCACACAACTTTTTACTGATTTTTCCGTATGCTTTCCTATTCTCTCCTTCTAAAACTTTTTAAAGTGCTGCACTTTCTGAATTTGTCCTCTAATTTTATGTATGTTTTTTCCTTGATTTGGTTATGTATTGCAGCCTAACAAAGTAACCCACAACTTTAGTGGCATAAGAACAATTTTATCATATCTGATGATTTGGTGTGTTGGGAATTCAGGCATGGCTTCATTGGATTGGACAATTCTCTGTACTCTTGTGGCATTGGCTCAGACCTTATCCAACAGATGGAGTGGATGAACCAAGACACTATCTCATGACGTGGCACCCTTGGTGGGGAAGGATGAAGGGCTGGTCTTATTGGGACTGTTTACCAAAGTCCCTTCCCACCCCAGGTAATCTCAGGGTAGTCTAACTTCTGATATAGTGTCTCAAGGGTACACGAGAGAAGGTTTCAAGGGACAAAAATAGTGAAGGTGTTAGTGTCTAAAGGTCTGTTCCTAGAAATTAGCACAGCATCATTTCTACCATATTCCATTTGTAAAAACAGTCATTGAAACCTCAGATTCAAAGGAAAGGGTGTTAGATCTCCTACACAGCTGCACAGGAAAAGGGAAAAGTATTCAAAGAATGAAGAAGGAAGCTGTCAGTCTCTTAAGGCCTGGGCCTGGAAACTGGCAGAATATCTTGAATTAATGCACAAGATCAGGCTGTCAAATGAAACTCGTAAGTGAAAGATTTTACACAGTGTCTTAGTTAGCTTGGGCTGTCATAACAAAATACCATAGACAAATGGGGGATCCATCCACCAAAGCATTTTTCCATTGAGTTGCAAATAATCCAACTGTACTCTTTAGCTATTAAAATGTACAGTTAAGTCATTATTAACTATAGTCGCCCTGTTGTGCTATCAAATAGTAAGTCTTATTTATTCTTTCTAAATTTGTTTTTACCCATTTACTATAGAGTGGGTGCTTAAAAAGCAGTAATTTATTCTTAAAATTCTGGAGTCTGGGAAGGCCAAAATCAACACATGAGTTAATCTGGTTTCTGGTGAGAGCCCTCTTCCTGGCTTGCAGATGGCCATCTTCTCATTGCGTCCTCACATGGCTGAGAGAGAAAGCAAGCTCTCTGGTGTTTCTTCTTGTAAGTGGACTAATCCCACCATGAGGTCCCCACCCTCACAACCTCATTTAACCCTAATTACTTTCCAGAGGCCCTATCTCCAAATACAGTCACATTGTGGGTTAGGGCTTCAACATATGAATTTGAGGTGGACAAAATTCAGTCCACAGCGCCCAATAGCAAGCTTTCATAATTGTGTCAAAGATACAGGTAATTGAGAGATTCATGCAATGTGGAGTGATCTAGTAACGTCAAGGGCATTCCTGCAAATCATATCCTTCTGCATCAGAAATACATCTCTAACGCACAACAACAGATGCAGTTTTTGCAAGGGAGTAGTCCTGAGGCAAGAATATGTTGGTCTTACCTGAAATTCAGTGTTTCTCATAAATATACTTTTTCTTTGTTGAATATCCTTGGTTGATTCCCAAAGTGCTAAAATTGATTACTTTTGACAGTTCTGCCCAGCTTATACTCTAAAGAATTGTATGTTTTTTTGTGACATTCCTCAAGAAGCCAGACATCACAGATTACTTTTGTCTCTCTTTTTTTACTCAAAATGATCTTTTAGTTAGAGAACATTCTGCTGAGGGGTTTCAAAAAACACAATCTCTTCTTCTTAGTAAATATTAGTTTATATACCCAGGGTCCCAGACATTAGACCAGGTACGCTGCATTTATTTCTCCCCAGGGACATGCCCCTGTTGAAGGGAGTTAATAAATCACAAGCCAATTCTGTTGATCTTTTCTTTCCCGTGTCACTTCTGCCATATTCTATTTGTTAAAGCAGTCACTGTATCCAGCCTAGATTTAAAAGAAATAAAATTAGATTGAATTTTCAATGAGTGCCCAAAATCTTGGCAGGCATTTTAATCTATCACACTCCTGTTGTCCATTTATTTATTTACTTATATATTTTAGTCACTTTCTGGCACAGCAGCTCAATTATTCTTTTCAAGTCTTACAGTGAGGATTATTGCTAGCATGTTTTTTAATTTGTAAGAGCTTATTTTATTTTTCAAATGTTTTAATTTTAAGCATTTTTTAGTGTAATTAATATTTCTATTTTTCTGGAGAGATTAATGACAGCTTTGTATATGTGTGTATATATTTTTATATGTATGTACATATATTTACATGTATATATAAAATATATAAACATATAAATATACAAGTAAATTTTTATGTGTATAACATACAGGTACATCACCATTTTCTTTTTCCTGAATATTTTCTTTCACCTGTTGATTTCATCTACTGATTAATTTTTGTAGGTACATAGTAGGTATATATATTTATGGAGTACAAGAGATGTTTTGATACAGGCATGCAATGTGAAATAAGCACATCATAGAGAATAGGGAATCCATCCACTCAAGCATTTTTTCCATTGAGTTGCAAACAATCCAACTATACTCTTTAGTTATTAGAATGTACAGTTAAGTCATTATTAACTATAGTCACCCTGTTGTGCTATCAAATAGTAAGTCTTATTTATTCTTTCTAATTTTTTTTTTTACCCATTAACCATCTGCACATACTGCCCCACCCCAGCCCCCCACTAACTTTCCCATCCTTTTTCTCTGTATGTCCATGAGTTCAATTATTTGATTTTTAGATCCCACAAATAAGTGAGAACATGTGATATTTGTATTTTTGTGCCTCACTTGTTTCACTTAACGTAATGACCTCCAGTTTCATCCATGTTGTTGCAAATAACTGGATCTCATTTTTTTCATGGCTTACTAGTACAGCATTGTGTATATGTACCACATTTTAAAATTCATTTATCTGCTGATGAAAACTTAGGTTGCTTCCAAATCTTGGCCATTGTAATCACTGCTGCAACAAACAGGAGTGTAGATATCTCTTCAATATACTGATTGACTTTCTTCTGGGTATATACCCAGCAGTGGGAGTTCTGGATAATATGGTAGCTCTATTTTAAGTTTTTTGAGGAACTCCCAAACTGTTCTCCACAGTGGTTGTACTGATTTACATTCCCACCAACAGTGTACAAGGGTTCCCTTTTCTCCACATCCTCATTAGCATTTGTTACTTTATGGATTTTTGATATAAGCCATTTTAACTGAGATGAGATGATATCTTTATTGTAGTTTTTTATTGCATTTATCTGATGATCAATGATGTTTAGCAACTTTTCTTATGCTTGTTTTCCATTTTTGTGTCTTTTCTTGAGAAATGTCTCTTTAAATCTTTTGCGCATCTTTAGATTGGATTATTAGACTGTTTTCTATAGAATTGTTTGTGCTTCTTATATATCCTGGTTATTAATTCCTTGTCAAAGGCATAGTTTGCAAATATTTTCTCCTATTCTTTGGGTTGTTTTTTCACTTTGTTGATTGTATTCTTTGCTGTGGAGAAGCTTTTTAACTTGATGTGATACAATTTGTCCATGTTTGCTTTGGTTGTCTGTGCTTGTGGGGTATTGCTCAACAAACATTTTGGTTATTCTGGGTCTTCTGTGGTTCCATATAAATTTTAGGACTGTTTTTTTCTATTTCTGTGAAGAATGTTTATTGGTATTTTGCTAGGGATTGCATTGAATCTGTAGATTGCTTTGAGTAATATGAACATTTTAACAATATTAATTATTTCAATCCATGAACATGGAATACTTTTTAATTTTTTGGTGTCCTCTTCACTTTCTTTCATTAATATTTGATTATTTTTATTATAGAGATCTTTCACACCTTTGGTTAATTTCTATGTATTTAATTTTATGTGTAGCTATTGCAAATGGAATAACTTTCTAAGTTTCTTTTTCACATTGTTACTTTTGACATATAGAAATGCTAATTTTTTATGTTGATTATGTATCTTGCAACTTTACTGAACTTGTTTATTCATTCTAATAGTCTTCTTGTGGAGTCTTCAGGTTTTTTCAAATATAAGATAATATCATCTGCAAACCAGAATAATTTAGTTTCTTCCTTTTCAATTTGGATGCTCTTTTATATTTTTATCGTATCTCATTGCTAGGTCTAGCTAGGATTTCCAGTACTTTGTTGAATAACAGTGCTGACAGTGGGCATCCTTGTTGAGTTCCAGATCTTATAGGAAGGGCTTTCAGTTATTTCTCATTCATTATCATACTAGCTGTGGGTATGTCATATATAGTTTTTATTATGTTATAGTATGTTCCTTCTTTCCTTAGTTTTTGAGAGTTTCTATCATGAAAGCATGTTGTTTTATCAAATGCTTTTTCAGCATCAATTGAAATGATTATATGTTTTTTTCCACATTCTGTTGATATCATGTATCACGTTGATTGATTTGTATATGTTGAACCATCCTTGCATTCCAGGGATAAATCACACTTGGTCATTAATATGGTTTGGCTGTGTCCCCAACCAAATCTCATATTGAATTGTAGTTCTCATAATCCCTACCTGCTGTGGGAGGGACCCAGTGGAAGGTAATTGAATAATGGCAACAGTTACACCCATGCTGTTCTTCTGAGAGTAAGTTCTCACAAGATCTGATGGTTTTATAAGGAGCTTTTCCCCCTTTGCTTGGCACTTCTCTCTCCTGCCGTCCTGTGAAAAAGGACATGTTTGGTGCCCTTTCCACCATAATTGCAAGTTTCCTGAGGCCTCCTCAGCCATGTGGAACTGTGAGTCAATTAAACTTCTTTTCTTTACAAATTATCCACTTTCAGGTATTCATAGCAGCGTGAGTAAGGACTAATACTGTCATAATGAATAATCTTTCTAATGTGTTGTTGAATTTGGTTTACTAGTATTTTGTTGAGAATTTGTACATCAATATTCATCAGAGATATTGACTTGTAGTTTTCTTTTTTTGATATGTCTTTGTCTGGTTTTGGTGTCAGAGTAATGTGATCCTTGTAGAATGAGTTTGGAAGTATTTCCTTTCCCTCTATTTTTTGAAATAGTTTGAGTAGGATTGGTATTGATTCTTATTTAAATATTTGGTAGAATTCAGCAGTGAACTCATTGGGTCCCAAGCTTTTCTTTACTTGTAGACTTTTTATTATGGCTTCAATCTTGTTTCTTGTTATTGGTCTGTTAGGTTTTGAATTTCTTCCTGGTTCACCCTTAGTAGGTTGTATGTGTCCAGGAAATTGTCTATTACTTCTAGATTTTCCAATTTATTGGCATATATTTGCTCATAGTAGCCACTATTAATACTTTAAGTTTCTTCAGTATCAGTTGTAATGTATCCATTTTCATTTCTTGTTTTATTTGTTTGGGTCTTCCTTCCTTTTTTCTTAGTTAGTCTGGGTAAAGGTTTGTCAATTTTGTTTAGTTTTTCGAAAAAACAACTTCTAGTTCCATTGATTATTTTATTGTTTTAATTTCGTTTATTTCTGCTCTGATCTTTATTATTTTTTCTATTCATTTTGAGTTTGAATTTTGATTTTTTTAAATCCCTTTATCCAGTCTCTGTGTTTTGATTGGAAAATTTATTCAATTTACAGTCAGTATTTATTATCATTATTATTATTACTACTACTACTATTATTATTATTATTTGAGCTGGAGGCTCACTCTGTCACCCGGGCTGGAGTGCAGTGATCAGTGGCATGGTGTGATCTTGGCTTACTGCAACCTCTGCCTCTCAGATTCAAGAAATTCTCCTGCTGCAGCCTCCTGAGTAGCTGGGATTATAGACACACACCATCACACCTGACTAATTTTTGTAATTTTAGTAGAGACAGGATTTCACCATGTTGGCTGATCTGGTCTCAAGCTAACCTCAAGTTATCCATCTGCCTTGGCTTCCCAAAGTGCTAGGATTACAGGAATGAGCCACTGTGCAGCCAATTTACAGTCAGTATTATTATTAATAAGTAAGGACTTACTCTTGCCATTTTGTTATTTGTTCTCTGGTTATTGTGTGGTCTTCTCTTCTTTCTTTCATTCCTATTTTCCTCTTGTGAAGATGATATTCTCTGGTGGTATGACTTAGTTTCTTGCTTTTTATTTTTTGTGTATCCATTGTATTTTTTGTTTGTTTGTTTTAGGTTACCATAAAGCTTGCAAATATTTTCTTATAATTCATTATTTTAAGCAGATAACACTATAACACTACTTGCATAAATCAACAAACAAATGAGCAAAAATATAACTAATAAAACCTCACATTAACATAGTCCTTCTGCTTTTTTAAAATTTTGTTGTTTCTGCTTATATCTTATTGTTTTGACTAAGTTTTAAAAAGTTGCTGACCAGGTGCAGTGACTGTTTCCTGTAATCCCACCACTTTTTCAGGCTGACATGGGCAGATCACTTGTGATCAACAATTTGAGACCAGTCTAGGTAACATGGTGAAACCCCATCTATACTAAAAATATGAAAATTAGCAAGGCAAGGTGGCACGTGACTATAATTCCAGTTAATTGAGAGGCTGAGGCACAAGCATTGCTTGAGCCTGGAAGGTGAAGTTTGCAGTGAGCCAACATCACACCACTGCACTCCAGCCTGGGCAACAGACTGAGACCCTGTCTCAAAAAAAAAAAGAGAAAGAGACAAAGAAAAGTTGTTGTAGTTATCATTTTTGATTGGTTCATTATTTCTTCTACTTAGGACAAGAATAGTTTACACACTACAGTTACAGTGTTATAAAATTCTGTTTTTTGTGTGTGTGTACTTACTATTATTAGTAAGTTTTGTACCTTCCAGTGATTATTTAATGCTCACTAATGTCCTTTTCTTTCTGATTGTAGTACTTTCTTTAGCATTTCTTGTAGGACAGATCTGAAATTGATGAAATCCCTTAGCTTTGGTTTGTCTGGGAAAGTTTTTATTTATCCTTCATGTTTGAAGTTTGTTTTTGCTGGATACACTATTCTAGAGTAAAGGTGTTTTTGTTTTTGTTTTCGTTTTTCTCTTCGATACTTTAAATATGTCATAGCACTCTCTCCTGGCTATAAGATCTTCACTGAAAAGTCTGCTGCCAGATGTATTGGAGCTCCATTGTGTGTCGTTTGTTTCTTTTCTCTTGCTGCTTTTAGGAACCTTTCTTTATCTTTGACATTTGAGAATTTGATTACAAGATGTCTTGGGGTAGTCTTCTTTGGGTTAAATCTTGGTGTTCTAGTGTTCTATAACCTTTGTGTACTTTGGTATTAATATCTTTCTTTAGTTTTTGGAACCTCTCTGTTACTATTCTATCCTTTTTTTTTTTTTTTTTTGAGATGGAGTCTTGCTCTGTCGCCCAGGCTAGAGTGCAGTGACACGATCTCAGTTCGCTGCAACCTCTGCCTCCTGGATTCAAGCGATTCTCCTGCCTCAGCCGCCCAAGTAGCTGGAATTACAGGTACCTGCTACCGTGCCTGGCTAATTTTTGTATTTTTAGTAGAGATGGTGTTTCACCATCTTGGCCAGACTGGTCTCAAACTCCTGACCTCGTGATCCACCCACCTTGGCCTGTTACTATTCTTTTGAATAAACTTTCTACCCCTATCTTTTTCTCTACTCCCTCTTCAAGGTCAATAACTCTTGAACTTACCCTTTTGAAGCTATTTTC
>NW_012114566.1:2301424-2307782 GCF_000951035.1 Colobus angolensis palliatus
TTTCCTCAACAAAGCTAGTTTGAATTCTCTGTCTGAAAGTTCACATATCTCTATTTCTCCAGGATTGGTCCCCGGTGCCTTACTTAATTCATTTGGTTGAGGTAACATTTCCCAGATAGTGTTGATGCTAGTAGATGTTCTTTGGTGTCTGGGCATTAAAGAATTTGGTATTTATTGTAGTCTTCATTGTCTGGACTTATTTGTAGCTGTTCTTCTTGGGAAGGCTTTCCATATATTTGAAAGGATATGGGTGTTGTGATCTAAGCTGCTTCTGCTTTATGGGCCACCCCAAGCTCCGTAATACTGTGCTTCTTGTAGACTGGTAGAGGTATTGCCTTGATGATCTAGGACAAGAGGAGAATCATCTGTCTTACCAGGCAGAGACTCTTGTTTTCTTCTCTTAGTTTCCTCCAAGCATGCAGAGTCTCTTTCTTTCTCTCTCCATCTCTGTTCTGAGCCATCTAAATCTAGGGGTGGAGTGATACAAGCACACCTGTGGCCACCACCACTATGACTGTGCTGAGTCTCTCCCAATGCCACTCTCTGGCTAATGCCTATGTTTGCTCAAGGCCCTAGGGCTCTACAATCAGCAGATGGCAAAGCCAGCTAGGCCTTTGTCCTTCCATTCAGGGAAATGAGATCCCCCAAGCCCTGGGTGAGTTCAGAAGTGTGTCTGGGAGTCAGGGACTGCAGTCAAAAACCTCAGAAGTCTAGCTGGTATTCTATTATATTGTGGCCAAACCAGCACTCAAACCACAAAACTCAGTTCTTCCCACGCTTTCTTCTTTTTCCAAAGGAAAAGAGTGACGAATCTCACCACATAACCAATGCCAGCCCTAGCCATGAGGAGTACTGTCAGACTACCACCAATGTTCCCTTAAGGTCTAAGGACTTTTAAGTCAGCTTATGGTGAATGCTGCCTGGTCTGGGACTCATCCTTCAGGGCAATGGGCACCTCTCTGGTCCAGGGCAGTTCTATAAATGCTGTCCAAGAGTCAAGTCCTGAAATTAGGGACCCCATGAGCCCACCTGGTGCTCCATTCCCCTTGTGGTGGTGTTGGTACCTGAAGCCAGCAAGTCTCAGAGGCTCACCAGGGCCCTCAACGTAGTACCTGGTTATTGCCGCTGGTTATTCAGGGCCCAAGGGCTCTTCAGTAAGCAGGTGATAAATGCTGCCAGGAATACATTCTTTCCTTTAAGGCAGTGGGTCCCCTTGTAGCTCAGTATACATCTAGAAATGTCTGGGAGCTAGGGCTTAGAAGGGGTAGCCTCATGACTATCCTGCTGTGGCTAAGCTTGTATCCAAGATAAAAGGCAAAGTCCTTCTGATTCTCCCTCTCTTCTCCTCAAATGGAAGGAAGGGGTCTCTTGTGGAGTCATAAGCTGTGCATCCTGGGGTAAGAGAAGAGGTGATGTCAGCACTCCCTTGATTGTCCCACCTGGTGTCTCACTGTATCATGGGCCCCCACAATAGTCTACTATCTCTGGGCCTAGTACTGTTCTAGGACTCACCTAAGAGTGGCAGTTCTTATGGCCTAAACTGTCTTTCAAGTTTACTTAGATATCAAGAGCACTTTGACTCTCAATGATGAGGTTTGTGGATACTCAAGTTCTGACTAGAGTTAATTTAAATGATCCTTCTGTGGGCAGGCATCAGCTGAGCTTGGTCTGGTTTTGCTTTCTGCTCTAACAGAATAGACTGAGTTCAATGCCTTATTATTGCTGTGTTCTCCTTTCCCCAGTGCCCACAGACTTTCTCTGAGCCATGCCATGTCTGCTAATGGTAGGGGAGGGGTGGTGTTGGTGATTCAGGAGAGTTTTTTTCTTTTTGGTGCCTCTTTCAGCAATATGAAGTTAAAAACAGGTACTGTCAGCACTTGTCTGATTTTTGTGTGTTATTAATCTGTTTTCTCTGTGGAGATGTTGTTAACTTGGTATCTTTTTGGGGAGGACAATCAGTGGAGCTTTTTATTCTGCCATCTTGCTTGGTACTATTGTCTACTGTTTTTATTTCTAATGAGAGCAATCCTTGGCAGTCTACCCTTTGCAGGAGTAGGGTACTAAAAAGTTTCTTGCAAACTCTGAGCACATAGATAGATCTTACCATATTTAAGTTTTAGCACATGACAATCACTTGGACCATTATATGGTACCTCAGTGTTAAATTTAGGTTTTGGGTTGGTTAGATTTCTTGAATTCTCTGCAGGTAGTTATAAAATTCTGCATCATTCTGGGAACCTGAGTCAAGGAAGAGAACTTGAACTGCCAATATTCAAGTCAGAATATATCAATTCCCTACTGCTGGTATGGTACTCATGTATATAATTGAGCTATTTGTCCTCTTATCAAATCTCTTCTCTTTTATTCTCTCCATAGCATAAATCTGTCATCTGCCAGAGGTCATTTATAGAGTAAATGGAACACCTTTTAATGTATTCTCCATATTTTAGCCATTTCCTTCATTCCAAAGGTAACTAGTTTTACCAATTCTTGAGCTTTTTGAAGACTTTATGATATTTCTCAGCTTTCTCAACTACTGATTTAGGATTAGACTTCCCTGAGTCTGCTAAGAGATTATTCCTCCACCCTTTTTTCAGTTTCAAAATTTTCTTATTACTGCTTCCTTTCTTGTTATTCCTCCCCTTATGGATTTATATATTTTTAAATAATTTCTTTATAGTTGCTGTAGTGAGATTTAGGATTGGAGCAAAACTACTTATATACATTTGGTCCCTTACCTTAACCTTGATGTTTCCCATCCCATTGATATTGAATTAAATAGTTGTCTCTCTATAAGGAGAAGAAATGTATTGAAGTGTTTACATACACACACACACACACATAAACATCCTAGTTGGCTGAATTGATTATACAAGGTTAAATAACTCATTTGATACTTCCTTTTAATTAGACACATATTTACTTTGCTAGGGGAGTATTTAGGCCTAGACAAAATATTGGAGTTTCTCATATTGCTAGTTGCTTTTTCCATCCTCTAAGTTTTTTCCTAAAGAGAATCAATTGATATGATTCAGAATAAAAATAATCCACAGGAAATCTCATTAGACACCTTCTATGTGAATTATTGGGTCCTGCTTTTAAGATCTATAATACAACTTGTTGGCATTTTGATTAAAATGTATTACATGTATAAATTGATACAGTTTTAGGAAATGTTATATTTATATAGTGAATCTTCCTCTCAATTGACATTTATCCAAATATTTCAGGTCTTTTTAAAACCTCAACATTTTCTAAATGTCTAAGAATATTTTTTAAAAATTTATTCCTAAGATTTGGTGCCATTTCCAGTCATATTTTTGTTTCTAAATTAATGATATCTTCTAAATATTTCTTTTGAGTGTATAGGCAAACAATTGCTTTACATGTTGTTCATTTTAAGTTTTATCTTACAGCTTTACCAGCAAAGCTTTTATTAGTTATGATCCTCACTCTTCTTGAATTTTCTAAGCAGATAATCATATTATTATAAATGAAGAGAAATATTTTTGTTCCTTTTTAATCATTCTAGGGGCTATTTTTAAGTGAAATTTTATAAATGATTTTAAGTGGAATTCTAATATTTTATCATTACGTATGATGTTTATTGCAAGTTTTAGGTTAAGGAAGTTTCTTTCTATTCCTGAGTTGCTAAGAGTTTTCATTAATACCTGCTGAGTTATATTAATGTTTGTACCTTTGAGATGCTAATTTTGAAATTTAATATGTTTATGAGGAAAATGTAAGATGAAACTAAATGTTTTATGTTAAAACATTCTTACATTCTTATAGGAACATAATTTGATTATAGAGTTTATGTATATCATTGAATTGGCTTCTCTATTATTTTAGTTGATGCTCTTTTATTTAGATTTATAAGATGTGACTATATCTGCCCTTCTTTATAAGCTATTTGATATTAATATTAGATTATACTTAATCTGTGAAATGAATAAGGAATAATTTCCTCAATTTCTATTCTCTGAAACAGCTTAAATAAAATTGGATAATCTTGCTCTTCCACTTTTGGTAGAATTTAAATCTTTATTTGGCCTTTACATGCCCTTTGTGCCTATTGTATATCTGTTAATAAGTTATTTAACTCATTAAGTTGTTTTAGAGCTAGTCAGCCTTTCAATTTCTTCTTGAATCAGTTATTTTCACCTAAAAGTATTGCTATGAAGATTATTATAATATTCATGTTAATTGTTTAATCTCTGCTCTAACTATATATAAGTATGCAATTTTTTTCATTGCTAATATTGGTCTTAACATTTTTAATGCACAGTATTTTACTTACCTTATTTTTAGACTCAGACTGTCTGAGTCTTTTTTAGACTCAGGCTGCTTCTATATTTAATGCATCTTTAAATTCATCTGTATGTTTAACAATTTAATTGCTTACTGTTTCCCTCCCAGTATCTTATTTTTTCTGACTTCCAATTTTCTTTTTCTTGAAGATGTTATTTCTTTTAGAAGTTATTTTTTTGAGAAACTTTGGAGAAGGTACTTACTTACTGGTGTTGGAAAATCATTTATTCCACTGTAAATCTTAAATGATTGTTTACTGGGGTATGGAATTCTGTATTACTAGTTCCTTTTTCTCAGCATGTTAATACATTATTTCACTATCTTTTACGTGCTTAATAAGTCTATTGTAGTCTAATTTTCTTCCTATTTAGGTAATTTGTCATCTCTTCTTTTTGGCTTCTAAGCACTTCCTTCTGTAGTATCTGGATTTACTTCTGTATTTGCTTAGAGGCAGATTTACTACATTCAAATTATTTGGTATTAATTATGATTTTCAAATCCATTAATTTTTCTATTTTTTCTATTCTTGGAAATACACTCTTTTCATTCATTCTATTCACGACTTTGGCAACTCCTAATAGACATATGATGGAAATATGTATTCTACTTCTGGTTTCTTAAACAGTCTTCATATAAATGAACACAGTTTCTGCTGCTTGCTGCTTGCAAAACCAAAAAACATGAACAAGGTTTGGTGGAAGGAAAGTGACTTTGTATTCCAAAGCTAGCAGCGGTGAAATGGTTGTTTTCTGCCTTGAAACCATTTCAAGTTTTCTGGGCAGAAAAGGGGAGTTTGGAATGAAGGGCAGGCAGAAGGGGTGAGGTGGTGTGGTGTGAGTGACTTACTCTGATTACACGTTTTGAGTTATTGCCCCATCTGGTGAATGGGCTGGTGCTATCTCGGGCTAGACTGAGTTGTAAATTAGCTACAGCCTTGAAGTGATCTCCTGGGTGGAGAGAATTTCATGGACACCTGGATTGTCTCAAGATTCAGTCTCTGGAACTTCTAAGCAAACATAATTGGATCAGCTAACAATGCAAAGGAGTGCCTGGTGTAAAGGAGAGTCAAAGTTATTATTTTATTATAAAGGGCTATAGAAGGAAAGAAAAAAATAAATCTTAAAAATAGGGTACTCCACTACATTTACATTACATTTACATTTTTTATGTCTCTGTGCTAGATTCTGAATAATTTTTTTCAAAGCTATCTTTAGCTTTTCCATTGACTTCCTTCTCTGGATCTCTTATGTTGTTTTATTCTTTATTAAATTTTTAATTAATGTTTTGTTAATTCTTAGTATCCTCAAAAAAGACTTTATTTGTTTATTTTATTTATTTTTTTAATTCACTCAGGTTAAGAAAGGCAAGTTTTTTGATGGTCTATTTGTGCCAGAATAGCAATTCATTTTTATTTTTAGGCCATGTTTGCTCTGAGGACATGGTCTTTGAGAGCCTCAGCTTTGTGCATTGATTTGGAGCCCTACTCTGTCTTCCCTATACAAAAGGTTTCATCTCTTATGTCCATTAAGCTCCAATTCCTATTTTTTACCCCATAGAAAATCTTCACTATCTCCCTATTATATTCCCAGTACCAGTTCACATTTATCGTTGTTTCTGATTCCCTCTTTATAATTTCCCTCTCACATTGTCCTTACTTTTGTAAAAACAAAAAGGGAATTTAAAGGGAACTTGAAAAATATTTTGTACATAATTTCTGGGTGTTGTGGTGTATGAGATTTTCATCTGATATAGTCTTCATATTGTTATTCAAAGGAGGGCAAAAGAGGAAGATCAGCATTTATTGATCTCTTTATATGGCCTCCTACATAGCATTGCACTGGGACTTTCACATATATCACTTCTTTTTTTTCTTTTGAGTTGGAGTCTCACTCTGCCTCCCAGGCTGGAGTGCAATGGTGCTATCTCGGCTCACTGGAAACTCTGCCTCGTGGGTTTAAGCAATTCTAAGCCTCAGCCTCCAGAGTAGCTGGGATTACAGGTGCGTACCACCAGGCCCAACTAACTTTTGTATTTTTAGTAGACACGG
>NW_012114566.1:2308646-2308965 GCF_000951035.1 Colobus angolensis palliatus
AAAAAAAAAAAAAAAAGAAATATCACTCTGGAGGCTAATTAAGAACAATTGTGGGCACTCCCAATGTTCTTGGAAATTTAATTTCTCTGTTGGAAAGATATATATCTCCAATGTTATATAATATAAGATATATGTAATATTTCCAATATTATATAGTATTGTGTATATATAATATTGGATATATGTAGTATTTCCAATATTATATAAACTTGGTTTTATTATACTTCATAACAACATGATGAAGTAATTATTTTTCCTGGAAGAATAAGAGACAATGTCTTATTAAACTAAAAGTATACTCTCAGATGACATATTGAAG
>NW_012114566.1:2309405-2309829 GCF_000951035.1 Colobus angolensis palliatus
GCTCAAGGACAACCCAAGGGAGATGTCCTTTTCCTTCTAAACTTCTAAAGAAATTTCTTTGAGCTCAGTGCATGCAGAAGGAAGTGGAGAAATAATGACACTATAATAAGCCGACCCCCTTAATCCAAATGTTTCAAGTCCAAGAAACTTTTTTTCCCCTTCTCCTTAAGGAAGCGGATAGCTGAAGGAAGAACATGGTATCAAAGTGCGTCGTGGTTTTTGTTCACAGAATAGATGTACATCTACTTTAAACAAGATCATTAAAAGACTTGCAACTACAGAGAAGAAAAAGACCCGAAGTCAGCTTTTCACTCTTAAAAATTCTTCACAATTTTTCTTCCTTGCAGTTTAGAAAGAGCAGTTATAAGGACAGAGCAGAGCAAAATCCTGTTTGAAAGAAAGAGAGAGAGAGAGAGGGGGAGAA